>NC_092346.1:39868932-39956432 GCF_963676685.1 Mytilus edulis | reverse complement strand
ATTTTAACTGTTTTGATCTGAGCGTCACTGATGAGTCTTATGTAGACGAAACGCGCGTCTGGCGTATTGAATTATAATCCTGGTACCTTTGATAACTATTTACACCACTGGGTCGATGCCACTGCTGGTGGACGTTTCGTCCCCGAGGGTATCACCAGCCCAGTAGTCAGCACTTCGGTGTTGACATGAATATCAATTATATGGTCATTTCTATAAATTTTCTGTTTACAAAACTTTAAATTTTTCGAAAAACTAAGGATTTTCTTACGCCCAGGAGTAGATTACCTTAGCCGTATTTGGCACAACTTTTAGGAATTTTTGGGTCCTCAATGCTCTTCAACTTTGTATTTGTTTGGCATTTTAACTGTTTTGATCTGAGCGTCACTGATGAGTCTTATGTAGACGAAACGCGCGTCTGGCGTATTGAATTATAATCCTGGTACCTTTGATAACTATTATTAATATAATCTATCTTTGTACACATGTACACATTATCTCATCTATGATCTATATAACTATACCTTACACCAAATATAATCATTTGAATATAGTATTCATTCTATCGGGGTTTTTTGTCTCAAAGGAGCTAACTGTTTTTATTTATAAGCAGTTTAAATTTTAAAGCACTTCAAACCTTTCTTTTGTTATATTAATCTATATTTATATTAAAGTTCTAGTCGAGTGATCTATTCCCACGTGCTATTCGTTAAAAATAATCTTCAGGGAAGTACCCAACACTTTCACTAAAATTAATTTGGCTCGTTTAATTTTCATAAATTTTGACAAAGTATTTAATTTTGACAACGTAATTACTTTAACCTTTGACAAAAATATATAAAGATAAAAAAAATTTAACCAACCATTTTATCAGAAAAATTGCACTGGTTATATAGCAGTTTGACAAACACTAATTTTGATCATTGAGAAGCTTAATATTCCCTTAACAACACAACGTAATTAAAACGTTTGGCTGAGTTGCTTATTATATGTTCCTGTTGATACTACATGTCCTTGTTACAAGTATTTAAATATACAAAGATACTCGATTTCATCAACTACACAATTAAGTTATATCTTAATGCATTACCATAACTAATTGGATTGGACCAGTTCTGTCAATTCACGACAAAAACAATTCGGTGCCTGCACCAATTAATTCTCTTGTTTTAATTGTTTTCTTTGTTGTTGCTGTTGCAGACATATGTTCTACATACAGCGAATATCATAATGGCTTCGATATTTTACAGTAAATTCAGAAATTATTGTGATGTTTTATTATTGCCAAAAATTCGCAATAATAGATGCACGCAATAATTTCTGAATTGACAGTTTTCCTGTCCCATGATTTTCAGTTTACTTTTTGGAGCAAAGGCAAAATCAAAAATTTGAAAAATTTGAAAAAAATGTAAAACATTGGCAGGTTTAAATTTCACAACACTTTCCTTTTAACAAAAATAAAAATGTTGAATTTCCGAGATGATTTGATGGATAAATATATATATTAAACTAGAGGTTTCAAAGAGCCTGTTTTGCTCACCTTGGTCTATGTGCATATTAAAGAAAGGACACAGATGGATTCATGACAAACTTGTGTTTTGGTAATGGATCTAACTTTACTGAACATTCTTGCTGCTTACAATTCTATCTATCTATAATGAACTTGGACCAGTAGTTACACTGGAAAATATTTTGTAAAAAATTGCAAAAATTAATTAAATTTATAAAATTGTTCAAAGTTGACTATAAAGGGCAATAACCCTTTAAGGTGTCAATTGACAATGTTCATCATGTTGACTTATTTGTAGGTCATACTTTGCTATTCATTATTGCTGTTTACAGTTCATCGGTATCTATAATATTCAAGATAATAACCAAACGCTGCAAAATTTTCTTAAAAAAATATTCAGGGGCAGAGCCAAAAAATGAGTTGCCTGATTGATCTGAATATATCTGGACCTAGTAAACAATGTTATCCCGTCATTTTTGCTCTAAAATCTTTGGTTTCAGAGATATGAGCCAAAAACTGCATTTTATCCTATGTCCTATTTTTAGCCATGTCGACCATCTTAGTTCGCGGGCGGGATCATCAGACACATTTTCAAAACTAGATACCCTAATGATGATTGTGGACAAGTCCTAGTCGTTTCAGAGGAGAAAATATTTGTAAAAAATATTACAAAGATTTACGAAAATTTGTAAAAAAAATGACTATAAAGGATAATAACTCCTTAAGGGATCAACTGACCATTTTGGTGAGGTTGACTTATTTGTAGGTCTTACTTTGATGAACATTATTGCTGTTTACAGTTTATCTGTATCTATAATAATATTCAAGATAATAATCAAAAACGGCAAAATTTTCCACAAATTACCAATTCAGAAGCAGGAACCCAACAACAGTTTGTCCGATTCATCTGAAAATTTCAGGGCAGATAGATCTTGACCTGATAAACAATTTTACCCCCATGTCAGATTTGCTCTAAATGCTTTGGTTTTTGAGTTATAAGCAAAAAACTGCATGTTACCCCTATGTTATATTTTTAGCCATGGCGGCCATCTTGGTGTGTTGGCCTTGTCAACGGACACATTTTTTTAACAAGATAGCCCAATGATGATTCTGGCCAAGTTTGGTTAAATTTGGCCCCGTATTTTCAAAGGAAAATATTTTTGTAAAAATTAACGTCGACGAAAAACGGCAGACGACGGATGACGGACGTCAAAACTCGCCAGGTAAACCAGCCATGTATCCATTCAACAGGCATACATGTCACTTTTTTTATTATTGCTCTGAACAACATTTTGGTATCTTATCAATTGTCATTAATTAATCTGAGCAATATTATGTTTTAATTAGTATTATTACATCTCCGCACTATCATTTTGTATGTTCAGTAGACCGTGAAAATGGGGTAAAATCTCAAATTTGGCATTAAAATTAGAAAGATCATGTCATATGGTATCGGTGTACTGTGGTTCAAGTTGATTGGACTTCAACTTCATAAAAAACTATCTGCACCAAAAACGTAAATCTGAAGCGGGACAGATGGACGAACAAACGGACGAACGAACAGACGGAAGAACGAACGCACAGACCAGAAAACATATTGCCCATAATTGGGACATAGAAATTATATTGTCTATGCTGGGATTCGAACTCAAGACCTTTAGTATTTCAACCCACAACAAATACCCATACACCAGGACGACTGAATACAAACCCTCAGTAATTTAACATATTTAAAGGAAGCAAGACATTTTCATTAGTTGGGCGAGTTAGTAGATCTTTATTCAGTGGGATTTAAACCCTTTTCTTAAATAAGGCGAGTTGTCAGACTGATTGTTCAATGGGAGCTTACCCTTTTTCATAAGTGGAAAGAATCGGTTAACAAGAGTGGGGCGATTTAGTGTGGACCGATTGGCCAATGGGACGAGTTGACATGATTTCATAATTTAACAGCATGTTCGGGGTCATAAAGGGTACATATTATATAGCAATATATAAAGTATATAATTATAATTTTAGAGGCCAATTAGTTCCCATGGGAATTTAGACAGTCTGTTGAAAGCACGTTCTCCAAACAAATATGGGGTCAATCAAGAAATCAAGCATCTTGCTAATGTCAGTGTCAGATTTTTTTTTGTTTGAATCAGATTAATTCTTTACATAGTAGGATTTATCCATCCCTAAGACAAGATACTTGTTTCTATGTTGACCATTATTTTTTATGAAACAAAGCAATACCAACTCTTACAATTTGATTTTTAGTTTGGAATAGGGAATACTTGTGTAAAGTGTACAAAAATCAAATGTTTTAATACTTTTGCAAGTTGAAAGAGTCTTAGACTGTATGTACTCTAAATAAGTCAAATCCGATGATCTAAATAGTGAGTTTAATTTTTGTGTGTTCTTTTCCCAATGCTAATATTAAATTGTTTTCCTATACTCATCTTGAAATCATTGATATTGCTTAGGAAATTCATGAAGTTGCCAATTATCACATTAAGATTCTAGAACTTTACAAACAATCAATTAGTTTCCGAAGAAATAAAAATAAACATGTGGCGAAAAATACTTATATATAAAAGTGAAAGGATTTAGGACCAGTAACTATAATAGAAAATAAATGGTGATGCAACTGCTTGCATATCATATAAAGTTATAAAGAGACATAAATAACAAAGAACGATGAAAGGGACGCTACCCAATTTGAACTTGATAAGAGTTTTGTGGTAATCAGTATTGTTTTTAAGTCTAATACCATTAGGTTGAGGCTAGGGCCACATTTATGAAGAAAACAGAAACGAACAAAAAATCAGCAATTTCTACATTTGTTAACCAGCATAACTCTAGAAAAGTAAGAGTGACACCACCAACATTCAAACTTGATCTGTATTTTGTGGTAATACGCATTGTGAATAAGTTTCATAATATTTGGTTGAGCCAAAGTAAAGTTAGAGAACGGAAACAAAAAATGAAAGCATTTTTATGTTTATAAAGGGGCATAACTCAAGATCAGAAAAAGTGATGCAACCTAATTTCATACTTAATCTTTTTGTGTGGTAATAAGCATTGTGTATAAGTATTACAACATTTGGTTGAGGCAAACTAAAGTCACAGAAAGGACACGAAATATTCATCAATTATAATGTTTATAAGGGAGCATAACTCAAGAACAGTAAAAGTGATGCCACCCAATTTTTAAGTTGATCTGCATTTTATATGAATTTTGTTAAATATACTTACCATGAAATTACATTTATATAATATAGAATATGTTTGCTATCACAAGATGTTCTTATCGCAATTAAGTAGGTGATAATAAATTACATCCATGCGATGTACTCACCTTCATCTTATATACCTATATTGAGATATTTTCTTTCAGAAGCATAGGTCATTCTTTTTTCAGAATCAATCCGGACGATACCATTTTTCAATGAAATATGCCCAAAGGCATAAAATAATAAAACAGTTTCCTTGATAAAAATGCAATCTATAATTTACTCGTTTTAAATCATATTCGTCTGATAGTTTTTTGTTGCCGATTTGGGAATATATTTTTTAAAGATAATCAATGATAGGTGTAAAAAAAATCGTCATTGCCCACATTTCAATTTTTAAAACATATAACGTGAAGTTTTGTTAATTTATCGCTAGAATAGAGAAACATTATCATATATATGTGATGAAATCTAGTGTAGACTTTCATGAAATAAAGCCAGATTTATCATATTCTAGTTTAAGATTTTGACAATCTTACTGAGTCACACTGAAAAGGTTGATTGATTGTTGGTTGCTTAACGTCCAGTGGCAAATATTTCATGCATGTTCAGGAAGTTACACACAGTATAAGAAATCATACTGTGATGTCAGTTCTTAACTTTTTTAAATTTATGTAAACCGTTTACTCTGTCAAATAATTAACTAATAAAGAATAACATTCACGAAACTCACAAAACGGGCAGGTGTGGGGGGTAATTATTTATATAAAGACAATCTTTCTGAATATTTCGTTCGATTCAATTAAAATTATTGAAAAAAATAACCACTTTTCCGCGGAAAAAATGTCATGACAAATTGAAAAAAACATTGCCGCCCCCTTTAAACAAACTAAGTTGGTACACTAAAATACTTACAATGTGTCTTGTATTTGTCATACACCTTTATCGAATGGTAACAATTATTTGTGTATTTCTTCATGCAGTTACAGTAATATTTTTTATTATGTTTGTATAATAATTTCAAAGGTTAATATCTAGATTAGTTGGTGAGTTTTATTTCACATTTGGCCGTAGGGCGAATTAAAACCTGAACGCATAGAAAGGAATATCCCATTTTAGTGCGTCGGTAATATACATGATAAGGATGATAAATTTTGAAATGCCCGCGTCACACTGTCCCGATTTTTACGCCGATGGCAACACGATTATGGAAATTTTCAAAATCGGGACTGATCGTGTCCAGATCGGGCTATTCGTAGTGCCATTTTTAACCATCGTAGAACCATCGGCCACTTTTTCTAGCCTTCAGGGACAACTTCGGGAAGGGTTCTAAATATATTTTAACATGTTAAAAAATCCACGAAGGTACGTCCGATGTTGAGGGTTCGTATTAAGTTCGTATCACCATCCTCACCATCGTAATGTCACCGGGAATGCATCTTTGAACATCGTATTGCATTCGTGTTTACATCGTTTCCATCAGGGAGTTTTGACATTACGATGTCTACACGAATGAATCACGAAGCTACCCGAAGGTCTTACGATGGCAACACGACTTCGTGAAGACGTCGTAATCCCGTCGTGTTGCCATCGAATAAAAGTACGAAGGCGACAAGATAGAACTACGACGGCAATAAATCCAGCTAAATGTAAGTTAAATTTTCGCGCTAAAAATATTTAAAGTGCCATGCGCGATATGCACTGGTCAGTCTAATACGACAGTTAAGAAAGACGATCACAAAACGTGGAACTCATATCATATGATTCTAATAGAACAAGAAAGGCAACAGCGTTGTTTCTATTAATTCAAATGGAACAAGAAAAGCAGCTACCCAGCTAACACATAATATTTTCATGATATTATTGACTGGTTATAATTTTATATATGTTTGTCAAAAATATTTACCAAAAAATATTTTATAGACATTTTTTTTACATCAGAAATTATGCATGAATGATATTTCAACAATAATATTTCATTCCAATGTTTGATTGCTAATATAAAAACATGTTTTGTAAATATTTTTTTATAATAAATAAATAAATATTCTTTGCTGATGTTTTTGAAACGTTAAATAGACAGTTTTCTAAATGAGAACAATTGTATGTCGAGGAGATATTTCTTTGCAATATTCAAACAATATCTGATGGACACTTTTATATTACATTTAATATATATATTTATCTTACCTCCTATACATTTCCAGGAATATGATTGGTTAAAAGCGTCCGCGTGCAAACCGTGTATATTTGATATTAGGTTAGTAGGGAGGCGGGGCTTATCTCATACACGGTTAGTAGTGGAGTTACGTCCCTTTATATTCCTTATTAGGTACGAAGGGGGCGGGGCTTATTTCATACACGGTTAGTAATGGTGTTATGTCCCTTTGTAAAAACAAAACGGTACTGAGAAAAATTCTTAAAAGTTCCAACAGACGAAGAAATTGATGATTAAGATTGAAACAAATTCATAAAACACATTTAAACCTTACAAGTCGTTATTGTTGGCATCTGTTTTTGTAGGATAAATGGAAGTATTTTCTTAGCGCTAACAGTATTGAAGACTTGCTCATTTTGAGAATCACTAGTCTTAATTTCACACGTTAAGATAGTCGGTAAGATAAATTCGTTACATAGTGTGCTAGTGACGTAATACGGTATATATGGGGTCAGTAAATTCCATATGGGGATTCGAGCTTCGCTCTCACCCCATATGGAATTTACCGACCCCATATATACCGTATTAGGTCACTAGCACACTATGTAACTAATATTATTAGATGTGTAAAAGAAATATTTATAAAAGATTTTTGATTAATATCTATGTAAAGCATAGGTTTGATGTATAATAAAATATCTTTTTGATGTAACATCAATATAATTTTCTTGTCATAATTAAAAATATAAAAATGGTAATATCTAATGAATATTTCAATAACATCATAACACTATATTTTTTCGATTTTATTTAGAAAATATTAGTTAAAGACTGTTTCATAATCGTTTTAAGATAATATGTTTAATAGATATTTGTAAGATGTATGATAGAAATGTTTTCCAAATGTATGTTAGTGATATTTGAGTGAAGCACATGTTTGATATGAAAAAAGAAATATTTTGTAAAAATTTTTACATAATATTTCTAATTGATATTTGTAAGATGTACGACAAATGTTTTTCTAATGTGTGTAAGTGATATTTGTGTGAAGCCCATCTTTGATATGAAAAAGGAAATATTTTTTATATATTTTTTTAATGAGATTAACATGAATGTCTTCTCATTTTTGATAGAAAAGTTTTAACAAATCTAATTCTAACTTGGATAAAAATTCCAATCAAGTCAAAAGAAGAATTATCTAGCGAATAACGATTGTGTTTGAAGAGCATTGAGGACTCAGTAAAAATCAAATGATAAAGTCATACCAAATAGGACTACGATAATCTGTGCCTAGAACTAGAAAATTCAATGTTTTTAAAACAGTGTTTATAAAAAAGATATCATTGATATGTCATGCCAATAAAGAAATATAAGCCAACATTGTACCAACAATATGCCAACGTGTTAGGTACTAAGCTTATCTCCCCCCTTTATACCACATAATTGAAAATTTATTTTTCATATTATTCCAACGTTCTAACAAAAAAATTGTGCTCTTCATTCTCTTTATCTAACATTTTCAAATCTGTGTAGTCATTTAAATGTATTTACCTAAATGATTGAATAATTTATGCACAAATAAAAAATATTTAAAACCAGCCCAAAACAACAAATACAATTTGAATATAGTTTCATTTTACTCATTTTAATTGAAGTTATGAAATGTTTGACACGAGAAAATTTATTGCTCTCCAATTGATAGTTGTGAAACGTCTGAATTTTAAGAGATGACTTATAATCTTTCATATTAAAGCATAAACTTTTTATTAAAATGGGTACATGGTTGACAGACTGTATATAAAAACATTTGGTAGACATCCATAAAACATATCCTAGACATAAGAAGAATATTTTTGTCCAGATGTTTGAAAGATGTTGTCTGGATATTTTCAATTGACACTGAATAATATCAAAATTATGTTAATTCAATATATAATCAAGATATTTAAAAATAGTGCTCTTTAAACATTCAGAACAAATATTTCCATAAAATATGCTATTCACATGAGTAAAGCCAGACATATCACGTCAAAAACATGTTTTTAGATGATATTTTGGTGACATTTTGCAAGATATTTTAAAAATATCAATAAAATGTTTTTGTGCTACCTGGGTATTACAGGCTCAGGATTTACTTTTACAAGAAATATATTATTTTTTGTCAATTTTTCATATCAAGTAATATAATGAAAATCATAAACGCGCCTCGTACATTAACACTGCAGGTACACGTATATAGGGAAACCAACTTTTTCTTTATTATTCTGATTTTTTTATGTATCGTCTGAGTTGTTGTCACACGAATGTTTACTCCATAACCATTTTGTTTTCTATATGTCATATTTTGCCGCATTGGTTGCTTTCCCCACATCCTTTCTTTTGTCTATATTATCATGATATTCTCCTGGAAAGAGCTCTTTTTGAATAAAAGGGATCAACGAACCCATTACCTTACCTTTACGATAGATCAGTAAACATGGGCATAATTATGGGTGATTATTCAGACTAGTGCACACATTTTACAGTTCAAACAAGGCAATGCCGAGCGTGGCATCCCCTCGTATATAACATATTGGGGACAAATATGAACACTATATTTGTATATGACACATGCAGAAAATGGTAAATTGAATATGCATATTTGATACATAAACTATTTTTTTAGAAATCAACCAAAACATTCAGTAACTGGAAATACCCTTCGGCATATAATTTAAATGCATCGTAAGCTGTACACGACGTCTTTTAGACATCGTATGGCCATCGCGCCATCATTGTAATCCATCGTGTAGCCTTTTTGGTATTTTAACGAGTTCGGGACCAACTTCGTACGAACTTACAATTTTCGCATTCGGGTGTCTATCGTATATAAAAATCGACACACTGTCCCGATTTTTATATACGATGGACACCCGAATCTTTATAAAAATATTATGATCTTGACGGTATATAAGTCAGATAATGCAAATTCACAAAATTTATGAAAATTGTTAAAAATTTAATCTTTATAAAAATATTATGATCTTGACGGTATATAAGTCAGATAATGCAAAACAAAATTTATGAAAATTGTTAAAAATTTACTGTAAAGGGCAATAACTCCTTAAGGGGTCAACATTGCTGAACATTATTGCTGTCCTTAAAAATTACCAATTCAGGGACAGCAACCCAACAACCAGTCGTCCGATTCATCCGAAAATTTCAAGGCAGATAGCTCTTGACTGAAGTAACATTTTAACTTCATGTCCAATTTGCTCTAAATGCTTTTATTTCAGAGTTATAAGCCAAAATCTACATTTTACCCCTATGTTCTATTTTTAGCCATGGCGGCCATCTTGGTTTGATGGCTGGGTCACCGGACACATTTTTTAAACAAGATACCTGAAGGATGATTGTGGCCAAGTATGGTTAAATTTGGCCTTGTAGTTTCAGAGGAGAAGATTTTTGTAAAAGATAGCAAAAATTTACGAAAAATTGGTAAGAAATGACTATAAAGGGCAATAACTCCTTAAGAGGTCAATTGACAATTTTTGTCATGATGACTGATTTGTAGATCTTACTTTGCTGAACACTATTGCTGTTTACAGTTAATCTCTATCTATAATAATATTCAAGATAATAACCAAAAACGGCTAAATTTACTTAAAATTTCCAATTCAGCGGCAACAACCCAGCTACCGGTTGACCGATTTGTCTGAAAATTTCAAGGCAGATAGATGTTGACTTGATAAACAATTTAACCCCCATGTCAGATTTGCTCTAAATGCTTCGGTTTCAGAGTTATAAGCCAAAATCTACATTTTACCCCTATGTTCTATTTTTAGCAATGGCGGCCATCTTGGTTGGTTGGCTGGATCATCGGACACATTTTTTAAACTAGATACCAAAATGATGACTGTGGCCAAGTTTGGTTAAATTTGGCCCAGTAGTTTTAGAGAAGAAGATGTAAAAGTTAACGATGACGGACGAAGGACGCCAAATGATGAGAAAAGCTCACTTGGCCTTTTAGGCCAGATGAGCTAAAAACGAGAAAGGAGAAACACCAATAAATTTCAACAAGCGACAACTACTGTATATCAGATTTTCTGACTTAGGACAGGTGCAA
Organism: Mytilus edulis; assembly: GCF_963676685.1. Taxonomy (NCBI): domain Eukaryota; kingdom Metazoa; phylum Mollusca; class Bivalvia; order Mytilida; family Mytilidae; genus Mytilus; species Mytilus edulis. The sequence goes on along the minus strand of NC_092346.1, from coordinate 39,945,447 downwards.
ACATTTTCAGTGGGATTAAACGTTTTAATTGTAACAAACCTTCTCCCTTTTTCTGAAACAATAGTTTAACATAACAACATGTAGATATTTACCTAATTAAATTACTGAACTTGTACAAGGTTCTTAATCTTTAATCAACTTTATCCTTTTTAGAATAAATATTTTCAAAAAACTCGTTTTCTCGCAAAAACCTATACTCTTTCAACGCGGCACGCCGTATTCAAAAATTAGTTAAAGAAACTCTTTGTATTTGTGTACGGAAATAGGAAACATTGTTATCTGTATATCATTCCAAATATACCTGTGTCCCCCTGCGAAAACATTTTGCCTGTTCGTATGTTCAGATATAAGACAAGTGTAAACTCTCGCTACTGGAATACGCTATTTTAAATAGATTTGAACTAAATGAAGAAAGGGAGACAAGCACAATTTTACAGCGACCAAGTTAGGGTGTATAAAGTACGTCAAAATATACGATTATTGTTTAATTTACAAGTTAAATGGTCAACGGGAGATAACAAGGACCATCTTTTTTAAATGTTAAGGTATGTTACGTTTAAGTAAGTCAAAATTTTAAATTCTCTACTGGGAGCGTAGACCACTATTGTTACTAGAACCTCAATTGGTTCAATAAATTTCAATCAGAAAAGAGATTTTACCAATATCCGATTGTTTTATTTGGATGTTCCATACAGGGAGCGTAGACCAACATTGATACTGTTTAAAGTTGATCAATAAATCACAATCAGAATAGGGAATTTGCCCACAACTGATTATGTTTAGTTGGTTAACCTTCCATTCAGGGAATATAGACCATATTCATTGAAAATGAAAAACGTACTTAATGATTCACAAATAAAATTAGAATCAGAATAGGGATTTTGCTCATGACTATCTGATTAATTAATGTTCACATCGTTTCATCAAGGAAACATAGATACAAGAACAACATGCATGATTTTGGATCTGTAAGTTGCATTTATTCTACTACAATACATATTTGATATCTTATATTAAAAACCATAACTACTAATTGATTGCACATTGATATTTATGGAGATAAGTTTTTGACGTACTGAAATAAAATAAATTAGAATCAGAATAATGAATTTTAGTCCAGTTCCACTGGGGTAAAGCTGATGACCGTAACTGCATTCACGGTCATCCAATGATGTCGGATGAAAAATTAGGTCAGTTTCTGTATTGCCTCTTAAAGGGTTTCTATATCATTTTCTTTACAAAGCATACATTGGTACGATGTATCTTTATAAAAGATTCACACGGAAATCACAAATTGATACCGAAAAATGTGTATGAAACAGAAAATTGGATTTAAAACAAGAGGCTCTCAAGAGCCTGAATCGCTCACCTTGATTTTTTAGCATTTATCTTTTATTTAAGAGTTTAAGTGCCAATTTCATCGTAGCCTCTTTTTTTTGGTTTAATATTATTAATAAGTGTTTGGAAATGAAGTTTTTAGAATTGGTTCAGTAGTTTTAGAGAAAAAAAATTTCAAAGTTAGAAAACATGATAAACAACTTGTGTGAAATTGTCTTTAAAGGGCAATGAATATATTTGCTGTTTACAACTTATCTTTATCTTTAATGCTATTCAAGATATTTATAAAAAACTGCAAAATTTCCTTAAAATTACCAATTTAGTGGCAGCAACCCAACAATGGATTTTTAGATTCAACTGAAAATTTCAGGGCTGATAACACTTCACCTTAAGAACACTTTTACCACTTGTCAGCTTTCCTCTAACTGCTTTAGTTTTTGAGATATAAGCCGAAAACTGCTTTTTACCCCTATGTTCCCTTTCTAGCCATGTTTTTGACGACACAGAAAATAAAACACAAACTTTATTCTAGACACCCTAAGGACCATTCAGCTAAAGTTTGTTTGGAATTGGTTCAGTGCTTACAGATAAGAAGATTTTTCTAATGTTAGAAAACATGATAAACAAATTGTGTAAAGGGGTCAATTGACAATTTTGGTCATATAAACTTATTTGTAGATCTTACGTTGCTGAACATATTTGCTGATTACAGTTTATCTTTATCATAAATACTATTAAAGATAATATTCAACCAGATGCTCCGCAGGGCGTAGCTTTATACGACCGCAGAGGTTGAACCCTGAACGGTTGGGGCAAGTATGGACACAACATTCAAGCTGGATTCAGATCTAAATTTGGATTGTGATTAAATAGTTGACACAGCATAGGTTTCTGACACAGAATGAATGTGTTCTAATGAACTTAAAATTTTTGTTTTCTCTTAGAGCAATTCACTATGCTGTTGAATATTAATCCTCTCAAAAAAATGTTTGAAGAAATTTTCTTTTTTATTTATGAAATTTCAAATGAGAAAAATTGAACCCAATTTTTTTAATCACATCCCCCTTTCCCTTATTCCAAAACTAATCTCAATTAAAATTTCTAATGGAGTTTGCAACAATAACTACTCATTTAAATACATCATAAAATATTAAGATGTAAAAAAAACTGCTTGTTATCACTGAATGGTAAAGATTATTTTAATTTATCAGTTGGTAGTAAAAAGTGAATATACATTTTGTATATAACAAAGATTTAAGTTGATTCTGGACAAAGAAAGATAACTCCAATTATAAAAAAAAATCTTGCTATTGCACAATATTTTGCAATTAGATATTTCTTGCTTACTATTCTGGACAAAGAAAGATAACTCCAATTGAAAATTGATTGCTATTTCACAATATTGTGCAGTTAGATATTTCTTGCCATTGCGCAATACTGTGCAATTGAAAAGACTTGCTATTGCACAATACTTAATATAATAATTTTAGATCCTGATTTGGACCAACTTGAAAACTGGGCCCATAATAAAAAATCTAAGTACATTTTTGGATTCAGCATATCAAAGAACCCCAAGATTTCAATTTTTGTAAAAATCAGACTAAGTTTAATTTTTGACCCTTTGGACTTTAGTGTAGACCAATTTGAAAACAGGACCAAAAAGGAAGAATCTACATACACAGTTAGATTTGGTATATCAAAGAACCCCAATTATTCAATTTTTGATGAAATCAAACAAAGTTTAATTTTGGACCCCGATTTGGACCAACTTGAAAACTGGGCCAATAATCAAGAATCTAAGTACATTTTTAGATTCAGCATATCAAAGAACCTAACTGATTCATTTTTTGTCAAAATCAAACTAAGTTTAATTTTGGACCCTTTGGACCTTAATGTAGACCAATTTGAAAACGGGACCAAAAGTTAAAAATCTACATACACAGTCATGACAGTTAGATTCGGCATATCAAAGAACCCAATTATTCAATTTTGATGAAATCAAACAAAGTTTAATTTTGGACCCTTTGGGCCCCTTATTCTGTTGGGACTAAAACTCCCAAAATCAATACCAACCTTCCTTTTATGGTCATAAACCTTGTGTTTAAATTTCATATATTTCTATTTACTTATACTAACGTTATGGTGCGAAAACCAAGAAAAATGCTTAATTGGGTTCCTTTTTGGCCCCTAATTCCTAAACTGTTGGGACCTAAACTCCCAAAATCAATACTAACCTTCCTTTTGTAGTCATTAACATTTTGTTTAAATTTCATTGATTTCTATTTACTTAAACTAAAGTTATTGTGCGAAAACCAAGAATAATGCTTATTTGGGCCATTTTTTGGCCCCTAATTCCTAAACTGTTGAAACCAAAACTCCCAAAATCAATCCCAACCGTTCTTTTGTGGTCATAAACCTTGTGTCAAAATTTCATAGATGTCTATTAACTTAAACTAAAGTTATAGTGCGAAAACCAAGAAAATGCTTATTTGGGCCCTTTTTGGCCCGTAATTCCTAAAATGTTGGGACCAAAACTCCCAAAATCAATACCAACCTTCCTTTTGTGGTCATAGATTTCCATTCACTTTTACTAAAGTTAGAGTGCGAAAACTAAAAGTATTCGGACGACGACGACGACGACGACGACGCCAACGTGATAGCAATATACGACGAAAATTTTTTCAAATTTTGCGGTCGTATAAAAACTGCAAAATTTCCTTAAATTTAGCTTTGGTTTTTGAGATATAAGCCAAAAACTGCATTTTACCCCTATGTTCCCTTTCTAGCTATGTTTTTTGACGACACAGAAAATAAAACACAAACTTTATTCTAGACACCCTAAGGATCATTCAGCTAAAATTTGTTTGGAATTGGTTCAGTGCTTTCAGATAAGAAGATTTTTCTAAAGTTAGAAAACATGATAAACAAATTGTGTAAAGGGGTCAATTGACAATTTTGGTCATATAAACTTATTTGTAGATCTTACGTTGCTGAACATATTTGCTGATTACAGTTTATCTTTATCATTAATACTATTAAAGATAATAACCAAAAACTGCAAAATTTCCTTAAATTTAGCTTTGGTTTTTGAGATATGAGCCAAAAACTGCATTTTACCCCTATGTTCTATTTTTAGCCATGGCGGCTACGTTTTTTGCGAAACAGAAAATAAAACACAAACTTTATTCTAGATACCCTTAGGATCATTCAGCTTAATTTTGGTTGGAATTGGTTCAGTGCTTTCAGATAAGAAGATTTTTCTAAAGTTAGAAAACATGATAAACAAATTGTGTAAAGTGGTCAATTGACAATTTTGGTCATATAAACTTATTTGTAGATCTTACGTTGCTGAACATATTTGCTGATTACAGTTTATCTTAATCATTAATACTATTAAAGATAATAACCAAAAACTGCAAAATTTCCTAAAATTTAGCTTTGGTTTTTGAGATATAGGCCAAAAACTGCATTTTACCCCTATGTTCTATTTTTAGCCATGGCGGCTACGTTTTTTGCGAAACAGAAAATAAAACACAAACTTTATTCTAGATACTCTTAGGATCATTCAGCTTAATTTTGGTTGGAATTGGTTCTGTAGTATCAGAGGAGAAGATGTTTGAAATAGAATACACAAGAAGGACGACGACGCCGAACGACGACGGACGTCAAGTGATGGTTAAAGCTCACCGTTCCTTCAATACGGTGAACTAAAAATCGCTAAAATGACCGTAAATCATAATCGAGATGACTGTAACAAGATCAGCGATTCATATATAACAAGGGTGGTCGTAATTGGCTTTAAGATTACCGTAATTTGTATAGGATGACCGTAACTTTTAAAGGATTACAGTCAATTCTAACAAATATCCTTATTTGTATTCATAGCTTTTTGTTGAGTTTGTCACAATAGGGGCTCGGTAAGCGAAGAAAATATGTTCAATAATTCTTTTTTAAATATTTGCCTTATTTCGAGTTTAGACAATAAAAGTAAATTGCATATTTCTCGTAAATAATTTCAACTATGTATTGATAACGTTAAAATTTTAATACAAATTGACAAGGTTCTCCCTTGTAATACGCTATTCGCACAAAGACTATTTTCAGGATCTATTTTGCTGGAGCTCACCTTTACTAGTTTTGTCGTAGTATTCTAAAAGAATTTTCTGCTATTTTACTTGCAAGACAAAATGGATGATCACTCAACATTGGCATTTTTAGAAAATGTGTATTTATCATATGACATTAATAGGAATCCCAGAAATAATAAAAAAATCTTTTGGCTTGTAGTTTGAGGCTACATATGGTGAACTATGAATTCGAAGCATGTCTTTTTCTCTTCTACCTGTATGATAATGCTGTCTTATAAATAAATGTTATACCAACACGATTAATTATTTGATAAAAAAAAACCAGATGCTCCGCAGTGCGCAGCTTATACGACCAACAAGGCCGAACCCTGATCATTTGGGGCAAGTATGGACACAACATTTAAGCTGGTTACAGCTCTGATTGTGATTAAATAGTTAACACAGCAGGGGTTTCTGACACAGAATGAATGTGGTTCAATTAACTGATTTTTAAATTCACTATGCTGTTGAATATTAATCCCCTAAACAAATATATTTTTTTTTCAAATTTGTTTTCACCTCCCCTTTCCCTTATTTCAAATATAATTTTATTTAAAATTTCTAACGAAATTTGAAAGAATAACTACTCATTTAAATACATCATATAATATTAAAATATAAAAAGAAATACAGACACAATCATGGTTATAATTAGTATCAATTTTGAATTTACAGAACATGGTCTCAATAAGATGTAGCTTCGTGTCTTGTGAATTTTAGCCAAGACGCCATCTAAATAACTATCGAGTTGACCTTCTACGACCCCATAAACATAAACATAGATATAAAAAGATTAAGCAACTCGTGCTATTGTATTTTTTTTACTTTTCTACTCTTTACACAAGTATTCCACATTCCAAACTAAAAGACAAATTGAAAGAGTTGGTATTGTTTTGCTTCATAAAAAAGAATGACCAACGTAGATAAAAGTATCTTGTCTTAGGGAGGGATAAATCCTACTGTATAAAGGATCACTCTGATTCAAACAAAAAATTCTTTGAAACGTTCGGCGGTTCGGAGGACGTGTTTTTCAACAGACTGTCGGCATTACAATGGGAATAAATTGTGCCCCTCTACTTGCCGACTTGTTTCTTTATTATTATGAGGCTGACTTCATGCAGGAACTTCTTAGGAAGAAAGATAAAAAGTTAGCAATATCTTTTAACTCTACTTTCCGCTATATAGATGATTTTCTTTCACTAAATAATTCAAAATTTGGTGACTATGTGGAACGCATCTATCCCATCGAACAAGAGATAAAGGATACTACAGATAAAGTCAAGTCGGCCTCATATCTTGACTTACATCTAGAAATTGACAATGAGGGTCGGTTGAAAACAAAACATTTCGACAAAAGAGATGATTTCAGCTTTCTAATTGTGAACTTTCCATTTCTAAGTAGCAACATTCCAGCAACACCTGCATACGGGGTATATATCTCCCAATTGATACGATATTTCCGTGCTTACATTTCCTATCATGATTTTCTTGATAGAGGGTTGCTGTTCACAAGGAAGCTATTAAACCAAGAGTTCCAAATGGTGAAGTTGAAATCATCCCTTCGTTAATTTTACGGACGTCATCACGAGTTGGTTGACCGTTATGGAATAACCGTTTTGACAAATAATATCGGATATGATCTTTACGTCGTAACTACAACCCCCTTCCCTTTCATGAATGTGACCTACTGAATTTGACTATTTACCGGATTTGTTATCACATAAGCAACACGACAGGTGCCACATGTGGAGCAGGTTCTGCTTACCCTTCCGGAGCACCTGAGATCACCCCTAGTTTTTAGCGGGGTTCGTGTTGTTTATTCTTTATTTTTTCTATGTTGTGTTATTTGTACTTATGCTTGTCTGTGTGTCTTTTACATTTTTAGCCATGGCGTTATCAGTTTATTTTCGATTTATGAGTTTGACTGTCCCTTTGGTACCTTTCGTCCCTCTTTTAAAGGTCTGTTTTGTATTATAGATTAAAAATTAATGTTTATTGTCGTTTTAACTTTATAAGAATGATTTTATGTGGATCGAATCAGTCAATCAAATAATTTTACCTTTGTTTCACTTTCAATATAAAAAAAGAAGATGTGGTATGATTGCCAATGAGACAACTATCCACAAAAGACCAAAATGACAGACATTAACAACTATAGGTCACCGTACGGCCTTCAACAATGAGCAAAGCCCATACCGCATAGTCAGCTATAAAAGGCCCCGATAAGACAATGTAAAACAATTCAAACGAGAAAACTAACGGCCTTATTTATGTAAAAGAAAATGAACGAAAAACAAATATGTAACACATAAACAAACGACAACCACTGAATATACAGGCTCCTGACTTGGGACAGGCAAATACATAAATAATGTGGCGGGGTTAAACATGTTAGCGGGATCCCAACCCTCCCCCTAACCTTGGACAGTGGTATAACAGTACAACATAAGAACGAACTATAAAAATCAGTTGAAAAAGGCTTAACTCATCAGATGGACAAAAATATAAGTGGACGTGGCAGGGTACTTATACATCCCGACACAAAAAGACATAATGAACAGATCTGAGAGTACTCGCAGTTATCTGACAGCTTGTTCAAAGCCACTAACAACTAATAAAAAAATCATGCATCTAGATGAGAACAATGATAATAAACCGTTGATTTTTATTATTATGGCTGTATTGCTGGTGATAATTATTACAGCTGGTTGTTTTCACCGTAAGAGAAAAAAACTGCTAAAATGGCAACAAAGATAAATAAAAGGTAAGAGTCAACAAGATGTACACTCATAACATATCGATCACCTAAATCAATACACATAAACATTCTGGAATAGGACATACGAGACGCTATGAGAAATATAGATTCCTACACTGCAACAAGTGTATTACGATATTTCTCCCCTCGAGACAGTTTTTGTGCTGACATGAATTGTCATTGATATGGTTATATTAATAAATTAACTGTTTACAAATTTTTGAATTATTTGAAATACTAAGGCTTTTCTACCTCAGGCATAGATTACCTTAGCTGTATTTGGCAAAACTTTTAGGAATTTTGGTCCTCTATGCTCTACAACTTCGTACTTTATTTGGCCTTTTTTTAACTTTTTTTGGGTTCGAGCGTCACTGATGAGTCTTTTTGTAGACGAATAGCGCGTCTGGCGTATATACTAAATTTAGTCCTGGTATCTTTGGTGAGTTTATTTCTTATTAAAAGCGCGAGGCTTGCCGAGCTTTTTAAATAATTATTTTTTAACTGTCGAGAGTGAGAAATATCGGAATCTGTTTCTCTCATGATTTTCAGTAACTTGTGTACTCTATATGCGACGTCATCAGACATGGTCGCCTTTTTAGCTCACCTGGCCCAAAGTGCCAAGTGAGCTTTTCTCAGCACTTGGCGTCCGTCGTCCGTCGTCCGTCGTCCGTCGTCGTTAACTTTTACAAAAATCTTCTCCTCTGAAACTACTGGGTCAAATTAAACCACACTTGGCCACATTCATCATTGGGGTATCTAGTTTAAAAAATGTGTGGCGTGACCCGGCCAACAAACCAAGATGGCCCCCATAGCTAAAAATAGAACATAGGGGTAAAATGCAGTTTTTGGCTTATAACTTAAAAACCTAAGCATTTAGAGCAAATCTGACATGGGGGTAAAATTGTTTATCAGGTCAAGATCTATCTGCCCTGAAATTTTCAGATGAATCCGACAACCCATTATTGGGTTTCTGCCCCTGAATTGGTAATTTTAGGGAAATTTTGCTGTTTTTGGTTATTATCTTGAATATTATTATAGATAGAGATAAACTGTAAACAGCAATAATGTTCAGCAAAGTAAGATTTACAAATAAGTCAACATGATAAAAATGGTCAGTTGACCCCTTTAGGAGTTATTGCCCTTTATAGTCAATTTTTAACCATTTTTAGTAAATCTTAGTAATCTTTTACAAATTCTTCTCTGAAACTACTGGGCCAAATTAATCCAAACTTGGCCACAATCATCTTTGGGGTATCTTGTTAAAAAATGTGTCTAATGACATTGGCAATCCAACCAAGATGGCTGCCACGGCTAAAAATAAAACATAGGGGTAAAATGCAGTTTTTGGCTTATAACTCAAAAACCAAAGCATTTAGAGCAAATCTAACAGCGGTAAAATTGTTTATCAGGTCAAGATCTATCTGCCCTGAAATTTTCAGATGAATCGGACAACCCGTTGTTGGGTTGCTGCCCCTGAATTGGTAATTTTAAGGAAATTTTACTGTTTTTGGTTATTGTGTTGAATATTATTATAGATAGAGATAAACTGTAAACAGCAATAATGTTCAGCAAAGTAAGATTTACAAATAAGTCAACATGACGGAAAATTTTGTATACAGTAAATTTTCCCTAAGGAGTTATTGTCCTTTAAAGTCAATTTTCAACAATTTTAAAATTGTAAACTTTTACCAACATTTTCCACTGAAACTACTGGGCCAAGTTCATTATCGATAGAGATAATTGGAAGCAGCAAGAAGGTTTAGTAGAGTAAGATGTACAAACACATCACCATCACCAAAATACAATTTTGTCATGAATCCATCTGCTTCCTTTGTTAAATATTCAGATAGACCAAGGTGAGCGACACAAGCTCTTTAGAGCCTCTAGTTTCATGACGTGACAATAGGAAAATTCAGAAGAAAACAAAACATTTGGACGTCATAAACGAATTTCGACTAATCATTTGCCGAGAACAGATATTTTACTAGTGAGGAGAAATATTTTTCTCACACCGATCAAGAAATGTGAAAATAGTACAAAAATTAGAGAAAGGCGATTTTCTGAATTATTGTTATCTTTAATAATAATAATTGTATAATTGTTTAATTTGTTCTTATCCTGGTTAACATCTATGTCCTGATCATACATGATATATTTGCAAACATCAATTTAACAAACTTAAATAAAAATTGAGAATGGAAATTGGAAATATGTCAAAGAGACAACATCCAGACCAAAGGGCAGAAAGCAGATAAAAGCCACTAAATTGTCATCAACACAGCGAGAAAATGCAGCACACGGAGATGGGTTTAAAGGAAAGAGGCTCCTAACTGGGAACAGGCGTAAACATGAGTCGAATTTAATCATGTTTTGTGAGATCTGAATACCCCTTAAACCTCAAGCCAATGAAGATAGAAATACGTTCAGTAGAACTCAGTTAAAAAGTCCGTGTCAAATGTAAAAATAGGTAGCAAAAGATACATACATTAACAACGGACTAATATAGCAGTTATTGACATGCCAGCTACAGACATCAATTGACCTGATTGCAAGAGTATGTTTTCATTATATAATAAATCCAGCGCAATTTCTCTCGCTAGGTGTTTAGTGTCAAACTATCTTAAAATATCTTAAAAAAAGGTTGAGATTGATTTTGAGGTTTATGGCCCAAAAAGTTTGGGCCATAAGCCTCAAAATCAATCTCAACCTTTTTTTTTGTATTGGAATCTTGTGGTACAATTTCAAAAAGATCCATACACTTACAAACAATTTATTGTCAGGAAACTAGAAAAATACTTTTAACCCTTTTTGACCCTTTTGTTCCTAAACTGTTGGAACCATAACCCCAAAAATCAATCCCAACCTTCCTTTTTGGTTTCAAACCTTGTGTTCAAATTTCATAGATATCCATTCACTTAAACTCAAGATATTGTCCGGAAACTAAGTGTCTTCGGACGACGCTGACGACGACGACGACATGATACCAATATACGAACGCAAAGTTTTTAATGTATAGTGACCTATAAAATGAAATTGAGAGGATGCACGTGTAAATAAAGACTTAGAAACTCTCCGTATTTGGAGCAATTTCTTTGCTCTGCTATACAACCTCCATACGGGAAATAAATTTCTCACAAAAAAAGAAAAAAAAACTATTTATTTTTTTTGCATGTGTCATCATTCGCGATATGCGATTTTTCAAATGATTTCTTAAATTAAAATGCGTACGTCTTCGAATGCCACTAGTTGTGGGGGAAGGGTTTACTATCCCGAAGCACTTGCATTCACACTCAGGTAAATATTTCATTTTAATCCAAAAAATTCTTTAATTCAGATCATAAAAGATGGCATATGTTAGAATTAATATTGATTCACTCATATAGTATTTGCGTCAGAAATAAACACATTTATTTTAAACCCAGTTGTTGGTATGATACGGGTAATGTTCTTCTCTCTTATTTTAACATAGTCAGACCCTAAACATCTAGCGAGAGAAATTGCGCTGGATTTATTATATAATGAAAACATTCTCTTGCAATCAGGTCAATTGATGTCTGTAGCTGGCATGTCAATAACTGCTATATTAGTCCTTTGTTAATGTATGTATCTTTTGCTACCTATTTTTACATTTGACACGGACTTTTTAACTTAGTTCTACTGAACGTATTTCTATCTTCATTGGCTTGAGGTTTAGGGGGTATTCAGGCCTTGCGGTCATAAAACTTTCGAGCACGATTTTTGTACTCAGACTCAAGAATCAATCAATCAAAATACTGGATTTTGTGTTTCGAGCACTTATTTTGTACTCGGAGTACTGAGTAAAGTTTTATGGCCGAGAGCCCTGATCTCACAAAACATGATTAAATTCGATCTGTTTACGCCTGTTCCCAGTCAGGAGCCTCTTTCCTTGAAACCCATTTCCGTGTGCTGCATTTTCGCGCTGTGTTGATGACATATTAGTGGCTTTTATCTGCTTTCTGCCCTTTGGTCTGGATGTTGTCTCTTTGACATATTTCCCATTCCATTCTCAATTTTTATTTAAGTTTGTTGAATTGATGTTTGCAAATATGTCATGTATGATCAGGACATAGATGTTAACCAGGATAAGAACAAATTAAACAATTATACAATTATTATTATTAAAGATAACAATAATTCAGAAAATCGCCTTTCTCTAATTGTTGTGCTATTTTCACATTTCTTGATCGGTGTGAGAAAAATATTTCTCCTCACTAGTGAAATATCTGTTCTCGGCAAATGATTAGTCGAAATTTGTTGATGACGTCCAAATGTTTTGTTTTCTTCTGAATTTTCCTATTGTCACGTCATGAAACTAGAGGCTCTAAAGAGCCTGTGTCGCTCACCTTGGTCTATGTGAATATTAAACAAAGGAAGCAGATGGATTCATGACAAAATTGTATTTTGGTGATGGTGATGTGTTTGTACATCTTACTTTACTGAACCTTCTTGCTGCTTACAATTATCTCTATCGATAATGAACTTGGCCCAGTAGTTTCAGTGGAAAATGTTGGTAAAAGTTTACAATTTTTATGAAAATTATTGAAAATTGACTATAAAGGACAATAACTCCTTAGGGAAAATTTACTGTTTACAAAATTTTCCGTCATGTTGACTTATTTGTAAATCTTACTTTGCTAAACATTATTGCTGTTTACAGTTTATCTCTATCTATAATAATATTCAACACAATAACCAATAACAGTAAAATTTCCTTAAAATTACCAATTCAGGGGCAGCAACCCAACAACGGGTTGTCCGATTCATCTGAAAATTTCAGGGCAGATAGATCTTGACCTGATAAACAATTTTATCGCTGTCAGATTTGCTCTAAATGCTTTGGTTTTTGAGTTATAAGCTAAAAACTGCATTTTGCCCCTATGTTCTATTTTTAGCCGTGGCAGCCATCTTGGTTGGATGGCCAGGTCATCAGACACATTTTTTAACAAGATACCCCAAAGATGATTGTGGCCAAGTTTGGATTAATTTGGCCAAGTAGTTTCAGAGAAGAATTTTGTAAAAGATTACTAAGATTTACTAACCAGATGCTCCGCAGGGCGCAGCTTTATACGACCGCAGAGGTTGGACCCTGAACGGTTGTGGCAAGTATGGACACAACATTCAAGCTGGATACAGCTCTAAATTTGGATTGTGATTAATTAGTTGACACAGCATAGGTTTTTGACACAGAATGAATGTGGTCTAATGAACTTAAAAAATTTTGTTTTGCCTTTTAGCAATTCACTATGCTGTTGAATATTAATCCTCTCAAAAAATGTTTGAAGAAATTTTCTTTTTATTTATGAAATCTGAAATGAGAAAAATTTAACCCCCCCCCCCCTCTCCCCCCCCCCCCCCCCATTTTTTTCACATCCCCCTTTCCCTTTTTCCAAAACTTATCTCAATTCAAATTTCTAATGGAGTTTGCAACAATAACTACTCATTTAAATACATCAAAAAATATTAAAATGTAACAAAAGGTGCTTTTTATCACTGAATGGTAAAGATTGTTTTAATTTATCAGTTGGTAGTAAAAGTGAATATACATTGTAGCTTGTATAAAACAATGATTTAAGTTGACTCAACTACTATTCTGGACAATGAAATATAACTCCAATCAATTGAAAATTTCTTGCTATTGCACAATATCGTGCAATTAGATATTTCTGGCTATTGCGCAATACTGTGCAATTGAAAATATTTGCTATTGCACAATACTGTGCAATTGAAGATTTCTTGCTATTGCGCAATACTGAGCAACTGAAAATTTCTTGCTATTGCACAATACTGTGCAATTGAAGATTTCTTGCTATTGCTGAATACTGTGCAATTGAAAATTTCTTGCTATTGCACAATACTTAATATAATAATTTTGGATCCTGATTTGAACCAACTTGAAAACTGGGCCCATAAACAAAAATCTAAGTACAAGTTTAGATTCAGCATATCAAAAAAGCCCAAGAATTCAATTTTTGTTAAAATCAAATTTAGTTTAATTTTGGACCCTTTGGACTTTAATGTAGACAATTTGAAAACGGGACCAAAAATTAAGAATCTACATACACTGTTAGATTTGGCATATCAAAGAACCCCAATTATTCAATTTTTGATGAAATCAAACAAAGTTTAATTTTGGACCCTGATTTGGACCAACTTGAAAACTGGGCCAATAATCAAAAATCTAAGTACATTTTTAGATTCAACATATTAAAGAACCCCAAGGATTCAATTTTTGTTAAAATTAAACTTAGTTTAATTTTGGACCCTTTGGACCTTAATGTAGACCAATTTGAAAACGGGACCAAAAATTAAGAATCTACATACACAGTTAGATTTAGCATATCAAAGAACCCCAATTATTCAATTTTTGATAAAATAATTTTGGACCCTTTGGGCCCCTTTTTCCTAAACTGTTGGGACCAAAACTGCCAAAATCAAACCCAACCTTCCTTTTATGGTCATAAACCTTGTGTTTAAATTTCATAGATTTCTATTTACTTATACTTAAGTTATGGTGCGAAAACCAAGAATAATGCTTATTTGGGCCCCTTTTTTGCCCCTAATTCCTAAACTGTTGGGACCTCAACTCCCAAAATCAATCCCAACCTTCTTTTTGTGGTCATAAACCTTGTGTTCAAATTTCACTGATTTCTATTTACTTATACTAAAGTTATTGTGCGAAAACCAAGAATAATGCTTATTTGGGCCCTTTTTGGCCCCTAATTCCTAAACTGTTGGGACCTTAACTCCCAAAATCAATCCCAACATTCCTTTTGTGGTCATAAACCTTGTGTCAAAATTTCATATATTTCTATTCACTTAAACTAAAGTTATAGTGCAAAAACCAAGAAAATGCTTATTTGGGCCCTTTTTGCCCCCTTATTCCTAAAATGTTGGGACCAAAACTCCCAAAATCAATCCCAACCTTCCTTTTGTGGTCATAAGCCTTGTGTCAAAATTTCATCGATTTCTATTCACTTTTACTAAAGTTAGAGTGCGAAAACTAAAAGTATTCGGACGACGACGACGCAAGACGACGACGACGCCAACTTGATAGCAATATACGACGAAAAATTGAAATTTTTGCGGTCGTATAAAAATGGTTAAAAATTGACTATAAAGGGCAATTACTCCTAAAGGGGTCAACTGACCATTTTGGTCATGTTGACTTATTTGTAAATCTTACTTTGCTGAACATTATTGCTGTTTACAGTTTATCTCTATCTACAAAAATATTCAAGATAATAACCAAAAACAGCAAATTTTCCCTAAAATTACCAATTCAGGTGCAGCAACCCAATAACGGGTTGTCGGATTCATCTGAAAATTTCAGGTCGGATAGATCTTGACCTGATAATAAATTTTACTTCAGTCAGATTTGCTCTAAATGCTTTGATTTTTAAGTTATAAGCCAAAAACTGCATTTTACCCCTATGTTCTATTTTTAGCCATGGCGGCCATCTTGGTTGGTTGGCCGGGTCACGCCACACATTTTTTAAACAAGATACCCCAAAGATGGTTGTGGCCAAGTTTCGAATAATTTGGCCCAGTAGTTTCAGAGGAGAAGATTTTTGTAAAAGATTACTAAGATTAACGAAAAATGGTTAAAAATTGACTATAAAGGGCAATAACTACTAAAGGGGTCAACTGACCATTTTGGTCATGTTGACTTATTTTTAAAATCTTACTTTGCTGAACATTATTGCTGTTTACAGTTTATCTCTATCTATAATAATATTCAAGATAATAACCAAAAACAGCAAAATTTCCATAAAATTACCAATTTAGGGGCAGCAACCCAATAATGGGTTGTCTGATTCATCTGAAAATTTCAGGTCAGATAGATCTTGACCTGATAAACAATTTTACCCCATCAAATTTGCTCTAAATGCTTTTTAAACTAGATACCCCAATGATGAATGTGGCCAAGTTTGGTTTAATTTGGCCCAGTAGTTTCAGAGAAGAAGATTTTTGTAAAAGTTAACGACGACGGACGACGACGACGACGACGACGGACGACGGACGACGGACGACGGATGACAGACGCCAAGTGATGAGAAAAGCTCACTTGGACCTTTGGGCCAGGTGAGCTAAAAAGGCGACCATGTCTGATGACGTCGCATATAGAGTACACAAGTTACTGAAAATCATTAGAGAAATAGATTCCGATATTTCTCACTCTCGACAGTTAAAAAATAATTATTTAAAAAGCTCGCCATGCCTCGCGCTTTTAATAATAAATAAACTCACCAAAGATACCAGGACTAAATTTAGTATATACGCCAGACGCGCTATTCGTCTACAAAAAGACTCATCAGTGACGCTCGAGTGGAGAAATATCGTAATACACTTGTTGCAGTGTAGGAATCTATATTTCTCATAGCGTCTCGTATGTCCTATTCCAAAATGTTTATGTGTATTGATTTAGATGATCGATATGTTATAAGTGTACATCTTGTTGACTCTTACCTTTTATTTATCTTTGTTGCCATTTCAGCAGTTTTTTTCTCTTCCGGTAAAAACAACCAGCTGTAATGATTATCACCAGCAATACAGCCATAATAATAAAAAATCAACGGTTTATTATCATTGTTCTCATCTATACTATTTTTTACCCCTAAAATAAAACAAAATATCTGAAAAGTCTACAACAGATTGTATGCTTATCGTTTAATTTTTTTAAGTCAAATATAGTGCAACAACTAACAAATCAATACTGATGTTGATACTTAAATCATATATAACAGTTACAGTATAAAAGAGAGGCTGCTGCAATTGGGCTAACAATGTTTTGATATTGAAATAATTGTACGGTACGAGCAACGAAATTATTTTTTATTGGAAAATGTTTCGGACTATTTTACTTGAAATTCATAATATAATTCTTTTACATATCAAATGGTTTCATAATTACGCATGTATGAAATACTTAAAGTAATGTTAACAAACCTTCACTGCTATCAAATTTCTTGCTTGTTATAGTGATGGAATATTCTCCAAGATAACAGTAAACGTCAATTTTTCCGCTTAATGGCACATTGGAGTTTATTTGTAGATCTGCAGCAAAGTAAAAACCTGGTTTTGTAACTGAAATTTGTATATCATCTGTAATGTTTTGCCCCTGAAAAATTATTAATATGATGAGAAGAAAGAACTGTCTGCAATAAGTGTGGCTTACCATCGAGTTAGACCTCGAGCTAAAGTTCTGGTATTAATTAAAGTTGTAGTTTTCAAGAAGTTAATTTAAATTTTTAAGTTTTGCTTCCAATTTCAAGTAAATAATTCGACTTACTTTTTTAGTAAAACACTTTTTATCAAACTTTGACATGTTTAAGGAAATAAACTCATATTAGATACCAGGTTTTAAATCTTGTAAGCCAGACGTGCGTTTCATATACAGACGACTCAGTAGTAACGGTCAAATCCCCAAAATATTAAAACAGCCAAATAAAAAAGGAAGTTGAAGAGCAATTGTGAACTCAAAATTTCGAACGTAATCTTTCGAAAATCAAATCAAAGATTTGAGAACTGTTAATTGATAAAAATAATTAAGTGCTTACTTCTGGACAGGCGATACCCTCCTTAGTATCGAGTTAGTAAATTGATCACGAGTTTGAAATACGTTTAGTTAATTGAAAATGATGGTAAATTGAAGTTTTGAAAATATTTTGTTTACACATATTAAAGTGAACAACTAAGGCTAAAACCTCGTTAGTGGCTTTCTTATGTTAATTTTGAATTGATGATATTTGACATTATAGTTTTTTCTTTGTTGAAGGTATCCACACCGGTCTAGATTCCTTGTGGTTATTAAATATTGTATAGATGTAACGGTTAGTCAATGGAAGGGTATATATTACAAAGTTTAGTGTGAGGGACTTCGTCGTTTTAATCAAAACAGTCCTGTTGGAGTATATTGATCGTTCATTAATGGGATGGCACAAGACATTCTTTGAATCTGGTACCGTCTCCTTTGAAACCATTGATTTTGAACATGATACAATTGTTCGGGAGATCAGGCATATTTACGATAGGTGACTTTTATATTGATCATATAAAAAGAAGATGTGTTATGATGATTGCCAATGAGACAACTCTTCACAATGAGCAAAGCCCATACCGCATTATCAGCAAAAAAGGACCAGAAATTACAACTGTAAAACAATTCATGCAATTTTTTGAAGCACAAGGTTATTCGTGCTGTTTAAGAAATTTTAAGTACTTTAAGTTGTCTGAAGAAGTTATATCGATGATAATAGACCAAATGAGTTATCATTGAAATGAACGCCATCTCTGTAGGCCCCACTGTGAATACCGTGAGGTAAAAAAAAAGTATCTTGACCATTGGACATGAGTTTGTCAACTAAAAACAAAGCGTTGGATCTTGGCCTTTGACTTATGGCTTAGGTTAATTTTCATGTCAAGTATAAACTTTGAAATTATAACTGTTATAACAACATATAGAGACGACACGATCTTAACCATAAGACATGGGGTTGTAAAATATAACGAAAGTTTTCGCACTTGATCTTCGACCTTGGAAGTTGTACATACATTATGACACACATCCCTGGTGTGAGTGAAAATACATGTCAAGTTTAAACTTTGAAATCATTACGATTCTCAAGATATAGAGCACATACGATCTTTCCCATAGGAAATATGGTTTTCTACTGAAAACATAGTTGTTGACCTTGACCTTTGACCTAGGAAGTTGTACAAACTTTATGACACACCCTCTAGTGATGTTTAATATACAAGTCAAGTATACACTTTGAAATCATAACAGTTCTCTAGATATAGAGCAGACACAATTTGTTAATTAAATACGGACGGACAGACGGACGCCGGATATTTGTATACCATAATACGTCCCGTCAAAATTTTGATGGGCGTATAAAAATATAATTAAACTACAAATGGTAAGTCACAAAATCATATCCAATCTGAATTACAAATAAATCATCAAAACTTAAAACATTAATGTTGGATGCAAAAATACCGAGACAAGTCTTATAGCAATGATAATTCATACACAACAACACGGACATACTCGGGAATAGGTCACGTTCGGTACTTTAAAGATCAGACGACCAATATGTGATGGTGTCCATGCATAAAATTTACGGAATGTCATTTTTAATATTTCCTACTTATAACTTTATTGAAGCAGTTTCTGCGTAAGTTGCACACTCCTGTAGATGAAGTCCGTATACTATGAACATGCACGAGCATAACGTATCAACTGAAACTGAGATATGTTAACACCATACGATTGGGCAGAAGGTATGATTTTGCTCCGAAATGGGAAATTGTTAGGTTAATTTATTGATCAAGGTATGAATCAGTCCTTCTAGTATCAGTAGTACCCTTAATATCAAGTATATTAGTTGTAAGTACTGGCTAAAATATGGGTTATTCAGTGATACATTTGATAGGACATCGTCAATATATCTGTAAGTATAATTGAAGAATTTCGCAAGGTCCTTTTTTTTTTGTCTATTAAAAGGATCTGAATGAATTCTGCTTCATACTTGTAAAAACACAAATCGGTCAGTAGGGTACACAACTAGTACCCATTGAAATACTGACTGTCTGTTGAAAAGTAAATCCTACAAACTCAACAAATATATTATCGATCAAGTCCAGCATTTTGATAATATCATCCTCAGTAAATTTTCTAGTAGAATCAGTGTGGTTCTTCACAAAGTATGCTAATCGTAGCTTAGACTCTTTTTTCAACTTAAACAATTTAAATATACTTATTAGGCTACATATCGGACAAGTGCCTTATAACTGTTATACAAGCTATCGAAAACCAGAACTTTTTAAATAATGGTCTTTTTGTAAAGCAAAACAAACTTTCTGAATTGTTTCACTTTTAATGAAACACTTGCACGTTTGTTTATTTATTTGACAAATTTATCAAGGCATTCTCTTTACTCGATTTACTTACATTTAGATCAGCCCCACATAATGGTTTAGGAAATATCTTAGATATATTAATTTTCCAATCTAATGTCTTGTCTTTTTCTTTGAACTCTTCATTAATATCTTCAACATGTGGTGCATCTAAAAGTACAAAAATCTAAAATGAACTAAAATCCAATCAAAATTATTAACAAATTAAGATCCAAAATAGAGAAAAATGTACCTGACACTAGAACATAGATTCCCTTTTGCTCTAACAAGTCTTATAGACAAAGTATTGTAGAGCTATATTAAACGTTGTAATTAACACGCCGTCTTTGTCAATACTCAATCCTCTCCTCAGCATAATTCTCGTACTTTCAATTCGATTTATAGGAAAAATGATTGTAATGTTCGAAAGGTAAAACATGAGTAATCCATCGCAGTGTAAAATTTTCCAGACATGCACATCGAGATCAAGCTGTTTACCTTTGAATAACTACACGATATGTATGTTTCATTATGATACAGTTATTTTCATTGGCTAACAGCTATTTCGCGTCCTTCTGAAATTAACTTCGTTTATTCATTACACAATAAAGATGGCACGAGGTCCCACAATAAAGTGCACAGGTAAATAAAAGAAAAACTTGCGAAAAGAAGACGTGTTTTCATGATCCTAGCTAAAAAAATGTAGTTATAAGTATTGAATGCTTATTTTTGTAACTTCATAGTGGTGTAAAAGCGTTGATCGTTCGCACATTTTTAGAAAGAATCGCTTCCGCGCTTCATACAAAATGTACTTCGGTCAACGTTTTTACACCCCAATGACACCCCAATGAAGATACAAAAAGAAGCATTCAATTCTTAACTAAACGACAAACTAAGATGATTGCTCGTCAAAACACGTATTGTTTTACATGTCAATTATCTCATCAAATTTTTTTATTTTTTTTTTAATTTAAATCAATACTTAAGCTTGCAAACAAATATCGATTGCTTGAACATCATAAAAATTCGCTCTTCGTTATTAGGGGCATATTTTATCACCAAAATTGTCACCTCGGCTTAATAAATAATTCTTATAAGCTTGATTCTATCATAACCAATTCGTTATATACATATATCATCAAATTTACGTTTCTTGGATCACATAGGACCGGCGATTTCAATTGTATCCAAAATAAGCCTGGTTTCGTTACACAGCTTTGCGTTATATATAATTGTTCATATTGAATTCTAACACAAAATATAGTGTTTATGATAAATTCCGTTATAACTTAGAGCATACATGTAACTTCCTTGCGAATTTGTCAGGGGGAAAAAGTACCCCGAATAGTAATCTCTTTTAAGTTCGAAAATTATTTAAGTTAGTTTGTAAAGTTTTTCAAGGCACGAACATTTGAAGTTTTTGTTTATAGCAAATCGGTGGAAAAATCTTTAGTATATGATGAATATTATTCTTTCCGTAGTGATAGAATATAATGCAACCGACTTATCCTGCTTGAATCCTTCCACCTCCTCGTGGGTGAGTAGGTGACTTTACCCTACGGAAAGGGAACTTTTACTTAAAATAGAATGAAATTCAAAACAGTGTGGCTGTGGCCATTGATTGACACATTAAATTCATCCATTGACTGGGACAATTTACGTGAACGTTTGTCTGTAACGACCACTGTTCACGACGTACCTACGATAGACATTTAAACTGTGGAGTTACCAAAGGTTTCTTAACGCCTTTAATTATAAAATAATTCGAAAAAATAATCAGGAATATTAACCTTTATGTTTTGATTTATATAATTGATATAAATCAAAACATCGTGTTATTTCTGATTAATATTTCGAATTACTTTATTAAGGTGTTGAGAACCTTTGGTGACCCCATAGTTTAAGTGTCTTTAAAAAGAACATAGTGAGCAGTGGTCGTTACATACAAACGTTCACCTAAATTGTCCCAGTCAATGGATGAATTTAATGTGTCAATCAATGGCCACAGCCACACTGTTTTGAATTTCATTCTAATTGAATATAAGAAGACACACTGTAAAACATATTAGCACTCCAAAGTAAGAAAATAAAATTAAAATTGAACCACAATTTTTTTTATCATATTCTATAACTGGTTTTGTAATACATGTGCATATGTATGTAATCAGCATCTTCCACTGATTTGTTTTAAAATTTTTAAATGGTGAAATATAATTTCTTTTTGTGTATCCAATGCAACATTTTGCATTTATTTACCATAAAATATCGCCAAAAGGGGCATTAAAATGTTAAATATTCCCAAAAATTTGGTTCAAACTAGAGTTTCAATACTTTTATCTAGCAAAAGATCAAATAAAAAGTGGGTGTCTTCCGCCTTATTGTTTAGTTAAATTTGAAAATGTGGTGATTCTTTAATATCAGGAGTCATTGAAAATGTAAGAAATTCATATTTCCACCTGCCACTATGACAGCTAACGGTAAGAATAATGCAGCATAATTAGATTGTGCAAATCCTGTTTCATACTGCCAACTTCAGATATGTGAGCTACGTTTTAGTTATCAGTGAATAGTTATACAAATTTATTTTTAAAATGATCCGGAAAGCTTTTCAAAGTAAAAAGCACTGCCTTTAGCTCTCTCCAAGTTGAACTTTTGAGCTTTTCTTCGTTTGTCCACATCTGATGCGCAATTTGATTATGCCCGCGTCACACTGTCCTGATTTTTATATACGATGGACACCCGAATGCGAAAATTGTAAGTTCGTACGAAGTTGGTGACGATCTTGTTAAAATACCAAAAAGTGACCGAAGCAAGTACGATGAATAACGAAGTCTATACGAGGGTGTCGAAAGTATATACGATAGCAAAAGATGGACATACGAAGGTTAACCGAAGACGGTATTTAAGCTTCATATCTCAGCCGAAGCCTACAAGATGGATCACGAAGGCTACACGATGGATTACGATGATGTCGCGATGGCCATACGATGTCTAAAAGACGTCATGTACAGCTTACGATGCATTTAAATTATATGCCGAAGGCATCACGCGTTTTAAATTGTTTGATCAATATTGAATATCAATTATATTGTACAGCCCGTAACAGAGTAGTGATCGAATTCGCGTTTCTTTACCGTCAGAATAAGTTACGTTATCGACAAACTTATTTCAGAAGTGACATAATTTAATTTTCTTCATCGACAAAATATTTCATGTCCAATGTTTAAGTTTTCATTGTTTAAGTCGAAGTTTTTTTTAACACAGTAAAACATTTTTAAAGTTAAATTTATTTTCAAATCTCTTCTGTTTAAAATTGTCGAAACTTTTGTTTAAGATTTCTGTGGTAAGCTATCTATTCTATAGTTAGGACCATTTTATAATAAATACCCTTTTGTATAAGAATACTTTCTTTATAGAAGTATAGATCTGCTGGTTATAGATTTTTTTTTATAACTTTCATTATTGTGACGACCCGCTATGAAATTCAGATTAATTTATAAATGAAGTTTTTGGTCATAAACACAAATCTTTTAAACAGTTTGACGAGTGCGTCAATGTTACAGTAATCTGTTTACTGTAAGTAACTAAACTTGGCCCGATTCATCTATCATTTATGGAAACTAATTCACCACTTTCTGAGACATTCATTTTTATTTCACCATCAGACATGGAGCTACATTTGTAACTAAAGGAAAACTCTCAAATTAAAGAAATTTGACATGATATACTGAAACTTTCTTATAATCAATTAAACGACTGCTTTTCAAAGATATGTGATTTTTCATGGTCAAACTTTTTCATTGTTAACGGACATTTTGAGATTTTTTATTGTAAAAAAATGGTGTTTTTTTTTAAAGAAATCAACATTCAAAATTTAGAACTTCATGAACATGTACAGGAAGCTGAATTATTGCACATCTATGTACTACTTAAAATTGTACTTCGATCTGTTGCGTCCTTAAAATGTTCTGACCGTCCTAAGATTTAATGTACGGAAATGTTTCGGTAAATTGCAATTGATTTAAATCCGAATTGAATGTTTATGACACACAAAAAGAGAAACCAGAATCTCTTGATGACCAAACGTATGTACACGTTGGGGCGATTTAGAGCTTTTCAGAAGGAGTGAGATTCCACCCTTGTTGAAAGCCTATAGTGGAGACCTCTAGATTTTTAAATTCCGTCCGTTTTTCTCATGGATGGAGTGTGGTCTCTCTGTAAATTACCCCATATCTTTTCATTTTCCTATTTACCGAAGGTACCATGTGAAAATTTCCATTGGATCATTTCTGTTAAACTAAATGTACAAAACAGGCTCAAGAAAAGGCGAAATTTCTTTTTCAAACACGAACTAGAAATCCATGTTTTTCTAATAGAGCACCTTACATTATCGTCAATGAGTTCAGGCATGTGAAAAAATTATATAATCATACACAAGAAAGAAACCCTGAACAGGCTTTCAGCAATAATTTTTACCTATTTAATATTAAGTAAATATTAACATGTACATGTATTTGATAAAGTACAGATATAACAAAGAAACTGCCCGGTATCCAACGTAAGAGTACACTTTTTACTGCACGCGTAGTCGGGTGCGTTCACTACGAGGACACTTGTACCCAACTACGCGTGAAGTATGAGTACAGAATCGTCCCATACAGGACATTTTCTATGTTATCCTAGTATATTATCCGACAGTTAAGAATGAATCTGGTCAAATTTTGAAGTTGAACATGTGGGAATTTTTGATTTTTGCCACGGACCCTGATTTTGACTTAAAAAAACTGCTGCCTCAATATTTTGTCATATGAAGAAAAAAAATTGTCAAAAACAAACTACTTTTCGCCCAATCGAAACGGTGCATGGACATATTTTGTTTCATATTATTAGAATTATTTTCAATATTATCGGTATTAAAATTTATTATCGACACATGAAAGTTTGTCAGCATTGTCAATCTTTTTAACGTTAAAGTACCAATAGTTCGGTCACTACTCAATTAAGTTTGTCGATAACGTAACTTATTCTGACGGTAAAGAAACATCAATTCGATCACTTCTCTGTTACGGGCTGTACATTTAAATTTTGGTTTAATCATAAGACGAAAGACCGTTGGTATTTCCAGTTACTGAATAATTTGGTTGATTTCTAAAAAAAATAGTTTATGTATCAAATATGCGTATTCAATTTACCATTTTCTGCATGTGTCATATACAAATAAAGTGTCCATATTTGTCCCCAATATGTTACATACGAGGGGATGCCACGCTCGGCATTGCCTTGTTTGAACTGTAAAATGTGTGCACTAGTCTGAATAATCACCCATAATTATGCCCATGTTTACTGATCTATCTTAAAGGTAAGGTAATGGGTTCGTTGATCCCTTTTATTCAATAAGAGCTCTTTCCAGGAGAATATCATAATAATATAGACTAAAGGAAGGATGTGAGGAAAGCAACAAATGCGGCAAAATATGTCATATAGAAAACAAAATGTTTATGGAGTAGACATTCGTGTGACAACAACTCAGACGATACATAAAAAATCAGAATAATGAAGAAAAAGTTGGTTTCCCTTTATACGTGTACATGCAGTGTTTGTATACGAGGCGCGTTTATGATTTTCATTATGTTATTTGATATGAAAAATTGACAAAAATAATATTTTATTTGTAAAAGTAAAACCTTAGCCTGTAAAACCTGCTCTTCTTAATTTTTCCATTTGAATTAATAGAAACAACGCTCTCGCCTTTCTTGTTCTCATAGAATCATATGATATGAGCTCCATGTTTTGTGAACGTCTTTCTTAACTGTCGTATGACTGACCAGTGCATATCGCGCATGGCACTTTAAATGTATTTAAGCGCGAAAATTAACTTACATTTAGCTGGATTTATTGCCGTCGTAGTTCCATCTTGTCACCTTCGTACTTTTATTCGATGGCATCACGACGGGATTACGAGGTCTTCACGAAGTCGTGTTGCCATCGTAAGACCTTCGGGTAGCTTCGTGATTCATTCGTGAAGACATCGTAATGTCAAAACTGCCCGATGGAAACGATGGAAACACGAATGCAATACGATATTCAAAGATGCATTCTCGGTGGCATTGCGATGGTGAGGATGGTGATACGAACTCAATACGAACCCTCAACATCGGACGCACCTTCGGGGATTTTTTAACATGTTAAAAAATTTAGAACCCTTCCCGAAGTTGTCCCCGAAGGCTAGAAAAGGTGGCCGATGGTTCTTCGATGGTTAAAGATGGCGCTACGAATAGACCGATCTGGATACGATCAGTCCCGGTTTTGAAAATTTCCATAATCGTGCTGCCATCGGCATAAAAATCGGGACAGTGTGACGCGGGCATTAGTAAAATGCACAATGTAACCGGCGCCCGCATCAGTATAAGCTTACCTCTCGGGAAGTCTCTGTATTGGTGCTAACACGCAATTAGGTAAAGATTTTAGTGAAGAATGCCAAAATTCTAACTCTTTAATAGACATAAGATCTAATTTAACTCTAGAGTCCCAAGAGGATCGCTCTTTTACTAAGTGATGTTAGTGTCTTGTCATAATTCTACATATATTACCTAATACGGGTGATAAGGCAATGTCAATGATTTTACCAATTACCGCTGCAACTTTCCTTGCAGTCGTATTACAAGGATTTACAAGTGAAGTGATAAAGCAATAAAATTCAAAATATTCAACATTTTCTGTTCGAGTACACTTAAAATACCCCTTTGTAAATCCCATACAAAACCAAGCCAGTCTTAACTTTTGTGTGACTTCCACACACTTTTTTCATAATTTGGCAAAAACTCTCAAAAAACTCCTGATAATAAGTCTGACAATACCTCTTTTGACACTTTTAAACATAATTTTTCAGTATCTTCAAATCCAAGTCCATCATCTAGATATACAATTATTTTAAATCCTTTACTCCGCCAATATTTTACTAGAGGGCGTACAATTTTTGTGAAAATATAACAAGCTGAGCTCAGCCCAAAAGGTAAAGCTGTAAACGTGTAATATTTAATTTTAGTGTTACTTTTCCATGAAAACACAAGAAACTTTTGTGATTCAACATGCATATCTATATGATGGTACCCATGTCTTAAATCAAACTTAAATGCAAAATGCTTATTTGCTGCATACATTTTGGCCTTCTTTACACCCTCATATTTAAATTTTAGATAACACTTCATATTGATTCACATGTCTAAGGTCAAGAATCAACCTTTCCTTGCCAGTCGAGTTTACCGACACCGATAAAGGATTATCAACAAAATGGGAGTGCTAACTTCCTTAGCGACTCCCGTGCATACCAAATCTGCAATTGCACCTTTAACAAAATTTTTGTGTTCGAAAGCAGATCTATTGTTATTCAAAAATACAGAAGTAGGTGTATCGGTAAATTTCAAAAAATAGCCAGATTCAAGTATAGGTAAAACTAAATTTCTTAAACTATCAGCCAATAAAAGTTTTTCTTTCCAAAATTGTAAGCTATTATTTAATCGACCTTAAACATTATAAACTCATTAACTCATTAACTCGTTAACAGAATAGAGGAGGTTATGGGCCAGAGATTAGACATAGCGAAAGCGAGAGAAGGGATGGTGTACGGGAAAACATCAAATAATATGCCTCCCTTCTGTCATTTCAATATGAGATGCACCCCTGATCTGGGCAATGTTGAAATGAACAATGTGTTTAGGGATCAAATGAAGAACATCACGGAGGAGACAAGAAATAATTTCACGGACAGAATTATCCGAACATTAGACGGTTTCTTGGAAGAAAAAAAGGAAACAATAACAACTATAAGAAGAGAGGCGAAAGAAAAAATTGGATCTACAAGTAAAAGTGCAGGTACAGCAAGATCCATTATGTACAAAAAATTAGGAGAACTAAAGGACCATAATGACAGTAAGCTAGACGAATTCAAAGCAGCAATTCGTTACAAACAACCCGAAAAACATAATGGGCCACATGACCAAAGGAAAAGATACAGGGACAATTCATATAAGTAGTAATTATAATACTATTGAAATTTGTTATGTTGTCATTGGATTTTTCTATTTCTTGTTTAATAAAACAAGTGTTAATCTGTCATCTTATATGGATTTTAATGTTTTAGTAGCACTTCTACCACTCCTCATTACAGATAAGTAGAGTTATGCATGTTAATTAAGATATCAATATTTTTGAAAACATATGTTTACTTTCCAACTACTGACATATTGGGTCAGCTTAGGTCAACATCATGATTTATCATTAAGTAGATGTACGATAAAATGTGTGCATTCAGTTTCCATTTGTCTGTGATTAGAGACAGCTGCTTTTCCCATTGTGGTTTGTTTTAGGCGTAAAAGTTATAATTGTGATCGCATTTAGGCAACAACCATTTTCTTATCTGGGGGGGGGGGGGGGGGGGGGGGTGCCTGGGATTTTTTTGAAAAAAATATTTTGATGGCCTAGCTGACCGAAAAAAAAATTATGTTTTGCACTGTAGCTGGAAAAAAAATTATGCTGTCACCTGCTTGAAACAAAATTTTGCACTGCTTAATTTGAGAATAGTGAAAGTAACAACAGTTGAGACAGTGAAACAGCAGATTATAAACATCTGTCCAGTTTACAGATTACGCTTAGTCGCTAAGATTTCTATTTATACCTTATTACTTTTTGTATTTTTCTGTAATAGTGTTTGATCCAGAAATATTTAAAAGCATTCCAAATCTCCCGCATGTATGCTACTACATTAAGACGTACTTAAAACTGCAACTATTATAAACATGAAATGGTCATTTTATAACAGGAATAGATATGGTATCATAAGCAGTCTTCTAAAGTAGCCCTGATTGTGTATGACACAGACTTGTATACCGGTAGTATTTTCCTTTGTATCATTCTGTATCATTCTTTATACCTCTTTTTTCAATGGAATGTCAATTATCATAGTTGGAAACAGTGGATGTTTATAATTTGGAGCTACTCACTCTTTGCCATTACATATGGCAATGGTGGCCAGAGATGGGTCCGATTACTTTCAATGTAATTGATTAAATTACAATTACTTTGTCATTTGTACGATTAAATCAAATTAAGGATTACATTGGCAAAGTAATCATGATTACATCTGATTACAATGAATTAAAAAAAAAAACATTTTGAATGATGAGAATGAATTAACGTTTAATATAACGTTAGTTCTTTTTTAGAATGAATTTTGTTTTATATATTTTAAAATGACAACTTCATCTATTTAATAAACCACAAAAGTTCACTTCAGACATACATGAACATTGTGTCACCCATTACACTTTATCGTCATTGATCTCTGAATCATTTTGACTTCAATTGAATATTGATTTATAAAGAGTTTGCTATTTGTCTTCTGACCTCTTCCAGACTTTATATGTTTTTCAAGGTGCAGTTTTTGGAAGTTAAGATATGGATGAAATAAAGTTAACAGATAAAAATGATGAAAAAAAATTTAATAGAATTGTTTAAATTAAACAAATTGTAAACAAAATACAAGTACTATAAGTCAATGCAATTTATATGTCCAGTCCAAGTACATACACAAATTTGCTTATATTAAACAAGATATTTGTCCAACTTTTAATTAAGTTTGTGCTAATTGGATAAATTTTCACATGTCTGATTAATCTTTTATCATATATTGTCCTACAGCTATACTCAATTGGAAATTGCAATAAAAACAAATCTTAATTGGTTTCCTACCTGTCAATTCAAACTTTACAATAATCACAATATTAACAAAAGATTATAATTCAGGGTTAAAGAAAAATATAATATTGCTTAAATATAACAGTTTTTTTTTTATCAAATATATATATATGTACATCTTTAAATTGTGAATATATGTACAATATCTTTTACTAAGGCCTTTAATTTCTTCAGCTAATGATGACTTTTTTAATATTGTAACAGTTTATTTTTTACTGAAGTATACAAATCAATTAACATGCATGATAAAGTAAACCAAACTATCTTAACTTGTAAAATATCTATTAAATAAGAATAACAAAAAGGTTCATTTATTGACCATAAACACAGTTCAAGATTTTTTTTCCATTGTAATCAGAATGTAATCAAAATGTAATCAGGATTACAGGGCATTTTGAAAAGTAATTGATTAAATTAAATTACATGTAATCAGATTTTTGGCTGATTAATGATTACAATGATTACTTGAAAAATTGTAATCAATTACAGCTGATTAACGATTACAATTACAATTACCCCAAGTCTGATGGTGGCCACTTCAATTGCAGTATTAAAATTCAAGGACTGTGGTACCAGTATGACGGACTCAGAGAATATCATAATTAACGATATCATAATTAACGTAGAAAGTGGGCTAAAAAAAACAATAGAGACAACAGTCAATGCCAGGATATAGACAGAGCCAGTGATGCACTTTACATTTTACATCAATCAAAAAATTTAAAAAATTTATGTAAATTTTATGGTTTTGAGAAAAATAAATGTATTTCTGTTCCACATTATAGGAAAAAAAATTTTGCTTTCCTTCTCATAAGAAAAAAAAATATCGGAGGAAGGTTTGGAAAAAAAAATTATGAACACAATAAAAATCCCAGGCCCCCCCCCCCCACCCCCCCCCTCCCCCAGATAAGAAAATGGTTGTTGCCTTATAACTATCAGATTGGCAATCGTCAATATTAAGAATGGCTCGCAGATTTAAAAGGAAAGTAAAAACTGTAAAACAAAATATAAGAAAACTCTATCGGGTTTCTAGAAAGAAAAGACAAAAAAGCACAGGTTTATAAAGCTAAACAATGTGTATATAACTTAGCCAACTGTCAATTGACAGACGAACAGCACATAGATCTAGGTAAAGGTTTAAAATTTATATCTATGCCCAAGAAGTGTAATAAAGGCAGAACTGTAATGGCAGACGTCAATAAATTTGCCAGAAAACTTAGATGTCGTTTTCATTTTGGCAACACAGAGAGTCGGGGAATGCATCCGTTCCGACAGAAATTATTTTATGAACCAACACCTAATTGAAAATTATCTAGATCTTACAAAGTTTGAATTATCTAATCTTGATTTACGAAATAACTACTACAATTTCACTAAAGAACAACATCTAGGATTACGATCTTTGAAAAACATGCAGGATATTATTTTCTCTAAGAGCGACAAGGGAGGCGCAATTATAATATCTAAAAAGACACACTACATTAACGAAGGGTTAAGGCAGTTAAACTCTATCCATTACACGGAGATACAGGTGGCACGGTAGTATTTGCATTCCAGAATTTAGGTTGCTCTTTTGTGTACCCTACTTAGGTAAATGTATCTAAACAGTGTGATTGGACAAAAAATACAGTACCAACTGAACATACTTTCACAAACTGAGGGATGAATCAGGTGTAGAAAAATATGAAATAATTTTACATACAGATGAAAATGAATTTTTGAGAATTTTTTTTAAATTTGTATTCACTGCACCGTAAAAGACCTAAAAGAACTAGTGGCCTTAGGTTTTTAAAAATAGCAAAAAAAGTAAACGGTCATGATACATATTCAAATTCATTTCTGAATAGTAAAATGAAAGTACTTCAGTTAACTGTGAATGTAGAATTTTTTGCAGTGTAAGAAAGTGGTGAAAATTCTAAAAAGGCTATCATTATCCCTTATGGGCCAGGAAATACTACCGTGCCACCTACAAGAACCTTATCTATTACTGATTAAAAATAATATACAAACACAAATCAGCAAGATGTTTGACAATGGTGAAATTGATGGGATAACTCTTGATTTTCTCCGTGGCTCATCTAAAGAGGGACCCAGATTGGGTCGTCTTTTTCTCCTTCCTAAACTTCACAAATTAAGTAAACTTGTTATTCAAGGAATAAAAAAACAAACGATGACAGTAAATGAATTAACCCCATGCAGACCAATTATTTCTCAATGTAATTCTGTCATCGAAAGGGTTAGCAAATTTATTGATTACTTTTTGATACCTATAGTTAAAAGACAGAACAGTTACATTAGAGATAGTGGGGATTTCATAAATAAAATAGAAAATTTAAGGCCTGATCGGGATTGCCTCTTAGTTTCTTTTGACTGCACCAGCATGTATACAAACATGGAGTTCAATGAAAAGGATTGATTGCGCATGACAAGATGGATGTTTGAATTTTTTCGCTCGCTATGGAATATGTGAAATATGTGCAATACTGGAGTTAATTGCGTCTTTTTGGAGCACCCACCAGTATGTAGTATTTTCAGTGTTTTGGTTTTGGGTCCTAGACCTCCTGTTCCCACAGATAAGACTATTTCCATCAATTTCATCGAATTTTCTAGTTACCTGTGATCCCAGTCCGATCCGCATCGACTTATATATGAAATGAGCTAGAACTCTTGAGGGTAAAAAATGGGAGATAAGAAAAACAAAAAGTCGACAGCTGATATATTGCAAGAGAGTAGACATGTGCTATATGGAGATGAAGTCGAAGTGGCTACAGTCCTAGAAAATGTTTTAACACTGTTAAATAGAATGGACACTAGGCTTGTATCCATTGAGAAAAATACGAGTAAAAATACAAGTACACTGACTCAAATGAACGATAAGTTAAACTCGTTGACAGCGAGAGTTATTACTGTCGAAACCGACATAGTAAATGTGAAAAGTAGGGTTTCAGATTTGGAGTCAAGTTCAGAGGGAACCGGTAATCTTTTTGATGAAGTCAAGAGTAAAACTTGTTCTTTAGAAAAAGAGATTGAACAACTTAAGAGAAATAACGGAGATGATAATGATACTCAGAGTATTAAAGACGAACATAGAAAATTAGAAAGTTATAATGAGAAGCTGAAAGGAAAACTACTGGACATTCAATGTAGGTCTATGAAATACAATCTCATTTTCACGGGACTTCAAGAGCAAAGAGATGAAAACTGTGAAATGAAGATTTATTTAGACAGTTTATTCACAATGAAATGAAGATCACAAAACCGTTAGAATTTGGAAACATTCATAGATTTGGTAAAAGTGAGCCAGGGAAACCGAGACCAATTATTGCAAGATTTCTGTATTATTCGGACCTTGATATGGTGAAAAAAGCAAGACAACATCTGAGAGGTACATATTACGGTGTAAATGAGCAGTTTCCACCAGAAATAGAAGAAAAACGACATAAGCTGTACCCAATAGCGAAACGGGCGAGAAAAGAGAAATTAAAAGTTGTAATGAAAAGAGACAAACTTTACATTAACGACAAACTTGTTAAGCCAGATGAAATCGCAGACGATACCGAGCATAAAGAGCCTCAAAGATCAACCACCAGACCGAATAAACGTCCACGGGTGAACTCTACTCCTGAACGAGACGGGTCATAGGATAACCATGGAAGACATAAGTGTATTAATAAACCAATCGATAATGATTTGTATAATGTAAATAAATGTTTAGTAGACAAAACAGTTATAAATATAATTACCCTTAATGTTTGTGGTTTAAAGAGGCATATACAATACCCAGAATTTTTAGAATTGATAAATGAATTTAGTATTTTGGTGTTTTGTTGAAACAAAAACTGACGATTTAGACGTTATAGAATTACCAGGTTATAAATTTGTAATGAAAAATAGATCTCACTTAAACAGAGTAAAATCAGGTGGAATTGTACTTGGTTTTAAAGAATCATTATCTGATCATATTTCTGTTGTTGAAACAGACAGTAAATATATTCTATGGTTTAAAATTGACAAACATGTAGTTAAGCTACAACAAGATATTTTGTGCGGTATTGTGTATATTCCGCCTGAAAATTCTGTATATTGTGTTGGTGATCCATTTAGCGAAATTGAAAGTGATTTTTTGAATTTTAGTATAAGTCATGACAATATATGTCTTTTTTGGAGATTTTAATGCTCGAACTGCAGAAGAGTCAGACTTTGACGTCGTTAATTTTGACGAATTTTCAGGAATGTTAGACATTGAAAATGAGGGTGTTTGTACTTTAGATGAGTTGAATTACTTGAATTTTGTAAGAATAACAATATGTTTATCCTAAATGGAAGAATGTGTGAAGACAAAGGTCTGGGTAGTTTTACATGTAAAAACACCAGTGTAGTTGATTACAATATTGCTTCCCCAAATTTTCTTAAGCTGGTTCAAAATTTTTCAGTATTAAATTCTAGCGTTTTATTTTCGGATATTCATAATCCGCTGTCGTTAAAGATTACTTGTTATGAAAAACAAAACGACGTCAGTCACGATGATGAAGTGCCTGAGGAGGAGATTAAGAGATGGGAAAATGAACAATTAGACACCTTTATAAGTAACATTGATAGACTTAAAGTAAATGAAATACTAGCTCAATTGCAATTAACGGAAATGGTTGAAAAAACAAGTGAAAACTCAATTATTAATAAAGTTGTTGAGGATGTACATGTCATTTACGTACAAATGCGGCAAAGTCTACATTAGGCACATTTACTAAAAGACGTAAGCATACACAAAATATAAAAAACTCAAAACCATGGTTTGATAGCGAATGTAAGGAAGCTAGAAAAAAGTTTCGGTCTAGTAGACGAAAACTTAAGCGAAACCATACTGACGACAAAGTGAATGAAACAAAGAAACTAGAAAAGAGCTACAAGCGAGTAATGGATAAGAGCATTCGTAAACATAGAAAGAAAATTAGACACAAAATAGAAAACTTAAAATCGATTAACCCGAAAGAATACTGGAAAATTTTGAACGGTGGTAAAAGGAGAAACAACCCATGTGTACCTATTAATATTTTGTTTGATTATTTTAAGAATTTAAATTTAGGAAATTCTGAAGATGATGAGATTGTTTTAGAAAATCAGAACAATGTAAAAAATTTAAATGTTATATTAAACTCACCAATTACAGAAGAGGAAATTGAAAACTCTTTGAGAAAGTTAAAAAAAAATAATAAATCCTCTGGTGATGATATGATTGTAAATGAATATTTAAAACACTCTTTTAGTGTTATGTCACAGGTGTTTGTGAAACTTTTTAATATTATATTTGACAGTGGAACTATTCCTGATAATTGGCTTTCCGGTAATATAATACCTTTATTTAAGAATAAAGGTAACAAACACGATCCTAGCAATTTTAGACCTATAACAGTTATAATCTGCTTTGGGAAATTATTTACTTCTATTTTGAATTCACGTTTGAATAAATTTTCTGATGATTTTTGTTTACTATGTCAGAATCAAGCTGGTTTCAGAGAAGGTTATTCTACTACAGATAATTTATTTGTTATCTACATGCTTATTAGTATCATGAAAAATAAGAAAAAGAAACTATTCTGTGCATTCGTAGATTTTGCTAAAGCCTTTGACACTGTTTGGAGAAAGGGTCTTTGGCATAAATTACTTGTGAATGATATTAACGGTAAAATGTATAATGTAATTTTTAATATGTACACTGGTATTAAATCTCGTATTGTGTATAATGGTGAAATGTCAGAATACTTTTCATGCAATATCGGTGTAAGACAGGGTGAAAATATGTCTCCTTTTTTAATTTCATTGTATTTGAACGATCTTCAACAGTTTATTGAAGAAAAAAATGTATGTGGTTTAAATTGTATTACTGATGAAATAGAGGATGAGTTTGATATCTACTTAAAACTGTTTGTGTTATTGTACGCAGATGATACAGTGTTATTTTCGGATAATGCATCCGATCTACAGTTGCAATTAGACATATTCTTTGAATATTGCAGTACCTGGAAACTAAAAGTTAACACAAGTAAAACTAAGATTATAATTTTTTCTGGTGGTAGATTACCCAAAAATATTAACTTTATATATGACGGAAATGCATTGGAGATAGTCAATGAATTGACATATCTTGGGTTGAATTTTTCAAGAACAGGTAGCTTTATGAGTGCTAAGAAAACTTTAGTTAGAAAAGCAATTAAAGCAATGTATGAAGTATTGAAAAAGGGGAGGTTGCACAACTTGTCAGTGAAATCACAATATGATCTTTTTGATAAAATTGTGAAGCCAATTCTCCTGTATGGGTGTGAGATTTGGGGTTTCAGTAATACTGATATTATAGAAAAACTGCACTTAAAATTTTGTAAACTATTATTAAACCTTAAGAAGTCGACACCGAATTTTATGATTTATGGTGAACTTGGTATTTATCCCATGTCTTTATATATACAGCTGCGTATGGTTAATTTTTGGTCAAAAATGGTAAATGGGGATGATAACAGGATTGCTAAAATACTATACAAATACATGTTCTTGAAAAGTTCTGACAACCAATTTAGGTCAGATTGGTTGAAATACGTTAAAGATATATAGATAAATGTGGATACAGCAATATATGGTTGTCACAAGGAAACTTTAATTCTAAGTGGTTGGGTATTAGTTTAAAACAAAAGTTATTTGATCAGTTTCAACAGAAATGGAGAGCTGATATTGACTGTTCGTCAAAAGGTTTGGCCTACAAATTGTATAAGCAAAATTTTGAATTTGAGGAATATCTGAATATTTTAAGTGATAAAGATAGAATAACATATTGTAGATTTCGAACGGGTAACCATAAGTTACCAATCGAAACTGGTAGATGGAATAAGATTGAGCGAAACCTTAGATATTGTAAATTATGTCATTGTAACGAGATTGGTCATGAATTTCATTACACTTTGCAGTGTAGTTCTTTGGCATATTTTCGATCCCAATATTTGGATACTTTTTTCTTGCACAGATGTAACATACTAAAATTTGAAAAACTATTTCAGTTAAAAATTAAAAAAAAGCTGTGCAAATTTATCAGGGTTATAACTTTTCAAGTGAGTCTTCCTTGTTAATCACCACTCTTCGCTACTATACTGTTTATTTTATTTTATTTGATATTTTCATCTCATCTTGTCATGTGTGTTTGTGTTATGTTATATAACTTTTGATGAACTTCTTTGTACCATTGTAATCTTATGGTGTTTGAGAAATAAAGAATCTTGAATGAACTCATTCATTCTGTTAGACGGGCTTATAACAGTGCAGTAAAAGAAGATTATCCGATAAAATTACCTAGCTGTGAAACAATTAAATCGTTAGTAGCCACAGTGTTGAAAAACAATTATTTTGAATTTATTAATGACCGATACTTTATACAGAAAATAGGCGCTAGTATGGGAAGTAAATGCAGCCTAGAAATTGGTGATATTAGAGCATTCGAAGTTATCAATGAAATTATTAAAAAATAGAAGTATAAAATACGAACTTATTTTACGGAAGGTATAGAGATGTTGCGTTTATAATAGCTCATTCATCACGAGAAGAGGTTGAGGATTTTTTAAAATAGCAAATGATCATCACTCTTTATTGAAGTTTACTTATGAAATTTCAAACGAAGAAATTAGTTTTCTCGATAGAGTCGTACATGAAGGGTTGAGGTTCAGGAACATCGATATCCTTGATATAAAGAGCTACACCAAACCTACGTATTATACGTTTCAATATTTAGACAGGACGTCTATGCATAACCCAACAGTCTTCTCCAGATTTATAAAAGGGGAAGCTATTCTCAACCACTGAAACGACGACAGCAACACGCAAAATTTAAAAGATACACTTTGTAAATCCAAAGGCCATCTTAAGCAAAGAGGATATAAGGACCACGAAATACTTCGTACCTGTGAATCGGCTCTCAATATAGAACTACCAGAGTTACCCCGCTTTAAACAAGAATCTGACAAGCAGATATCACTAGTATTTGCAACTAAATATCACTTCTCGTTAGAAAATAAAAATAAAGCTTTACGAAAACATTATAAAAAACTAGTTCGCAATGCGAATTGTAGGGAGTTATTTCCAAAACCACCAATGGTGGCGTATAGTAGACATCGGAACTTAAAAGAAATACTGACTAGATCGGTAGTCAAAACTTAGTACAATATGAAGGATTGGGTCATGACCCCTGAGGAAGCACCCACCCTTCATATGAGCCACGGAAAATTATAGAGTTTGTCCTATTCTGTACTGCAGAAACACGATGTGTTGGGTCCTGGAGAATAGGCAAACGTGGCTGATAGGTAATTCCAGACATTCAACATACTCATGCCACTGACATAATGTGACACCAAATAACTTTACACTGTGCACGAAGCGCTTGACTACTCGACCACCTAGACTCTACAACAAAAATGCTTTTGGTGGCCGGGTGTTGACTTTCCTCGTCATTTTTAATCTAGCGTCGTAACACAGTATATGAAATATAAGGCATAAAAATTAATTCCTACAGATCAGCTCAATTATCTATCGTACAGAATCTTAACAAGAGTGCACACGCTGAAATGTCTCGCCTTCTTTTCTTATCATTGATATTATGTTGAAAGTCCTAAATATAAAGCTTTATTACAACTGTCACATAAATTTTACATTAACCAAGACAACTAAACATTGACCAATGAACCATATAAAAATGAGGTCAAGGTCAGATGGACAAGGCAGACATGTACAGCTGACAATTCTTCCATACAACAAATATAGTTGACCTATTGCTTATAGATTGAGAAAAACAGATCAAAACACAAAAACTTAATACTGAGCAATGAACCATAAAAAGGAGGTCAAGGTCAAATAAAACCTGCACGACTGACATATAGATTATTAAATATTTCCATACATCAAATATAGTTGACCTATTGCATATAGAATAAGAAAAATAGACCAAAACTCAAAAACTTAAATTTGACCACTGAACCATGAAAATAAGGTCAAGGTCAGATGACACCTGCCAGCTAGATATGTACACCTTACAATCATTCTATACACCAAATATAGTAGACATATTGCATACAGTATAAGAAAAACAGACCAAAACAAAAAACTTAACTATAACCACTGAACCATGAATGAGGCCAAGGTCAGATGACACCTGCTAGGTGGACATGTACACCTTGCAGTCCTTCTATACACCGAATATACAAGACCTATTGCTTATAGTATCTGAGTTATGGACTTGACCACCAAAACTTAACCTTGTTCACTGATCCATGAAATGAGGTCGAGGTCAAGTGAAAACTGTCTGACGGGCATGAAGACCTTGCAAGGTACGCACATACCAAATATAGTTATCCTACTTATAATAAGAGAGAATTTAACATTACAAAAAATCTTAACTTTTTTTTCAAGTGGTCACTGAACCATGAAAATGGGGTCAAGGACATTGGACATGTGACTGACGGAAACTTTGTAACATGAGGCATCTATATACAAAGTATGAAGCATCCAGGTCTAAAATATAAAGCATTTAAGAAGTGAGCTAACACCGCCGACGGATCACTATCCCTATGTCGAGCTTTCTGCAACTAAAGTTGCAGGCTCGACAAAAATCAATGCAGGATGCAGTCACTGGTCTGGAAGATTTCCATCTTCGTGCCTTGTATATCATATACTGTGTTACGAAGCTAGAATTACTTCTATAATTCTATTGAAATATATCCCTTTCCGAACCCATTGTATAAAAAAATTTAATCAACGTGTAGTTGCCGGTGATCTCAGAAGATGGTTGGCTGAGTCAAAGGGTCATAACCTTTCTCAGCTCCCTGAAATGATCAAAATGTTCTGACAGGTGTGAAATTGACAACTTCGTGGAGAGTGGAAGACACTCGAAAGGGATTATGGTTTAGAGAAAAAAGGAAATTTATCTTTTAATCACTAGAGAAACAGATCATTACATAGTAACGCGTGGATTATCGGATTTAGTCAATCTCGAGGCTCGGATTTTAAAATTGATAATTTAACTATCTCGATTGGATATCCGATAATCCACTTGTATGAATGTAATAATCTATATATATCTAACATTGTTGGGCTGTTGTTAGGACGAATTGTATATACATAATGTATTTTCAGCCTTGTATCACCATCACTGGTGATCCGATGGATGAAATTTGTCGTAGAGGTTCAGAAGTACTTATATATATATATATATATATATACAAGTCTAAATTGAAAACAACGTTCAAACCTATGAATGCGTTGAATACAAACCGCAATTTTTATACGTGTGCATGTAAAAAATCATTTTAGGTAGAGGTGTCTAAATACAGCACAAACAACATTTTCCGAAAGACCAAAAAAGTGAAAAAAAGTATTGTTTAACAAAACGAATTAAACTAAAAGCCTTTCCTTTAAGGTCGATCAAACGATGTTCTTAAACCCTGCTGACTGCCATTGGCGATTGCTAAAAACATTGTTCACCAGATGTAACCAAACTGATCTTAATTATTAATTTAAACAGAAAATGTGCACACGTATAAAAATACGGTTTTTATCCAACGCAATCATGGGTTTGAACGTAGTTTTCAATTTATACTTGTTTGTATTTATACATATAGATATAAACAAGTCTAAATTGAAAACAACGTTCAAACCTATGACTGCGTTGAATAGAACCGCATTTTTATACGTGTGCATTTAACAAATTTCGTTAATATAAGTACGTCTGAACCAACTACGACAAATTTCATCCATCGGATCACCAGTGATGGTGATACAAGACTGAAAATACATTCTGTATTTATAATTCGTCTAAATAACAGCTCAACAATGTTAGAATTGGAAATTTGTGGATGCGTTTATTTTTTTGTTCTCTCCTGGCCAGAATAAGAACTCATGCTACTGAACTATCGTGGCACCAAACCGCTTTGCACTGTGTCCCACACGCTAGACCACTCGACCACATAGGCTCTACATATATGTAGTACTGATCATTATCGACAAGACCATATATACAAAATACCATTAAACTTTCTAAGACGAATCGTCTTTGCGGTCAATGAATATTTAATACCATGTTATATTTAATTTATGTATCGCTTATAATTAAAGCGTTATCAATTGTCATCATGTAGAACGGTACATGCGAGATGTTGGCTATGTTTGTCACGATGTGGGGTTGACAAAGCGAAGACAACTGATCAAAGTGCATAAGAGTTAAAATTTGACGTTTGTGAGAACAGTTAGCACTCAATGATGCATTGAACGGAAAATAGGGACCTCCCCTGCGAAACGTGACCATTGTTGACCCTGGTTGACCATGCTTAACCATGGATAAACATAGTCAACCATGCTCAATATACTGACCATGCTTTCCAAAGATTAACCATGATCAAAAGCATGGTTAACCATGGTTTTCTATGATTTTGACCATGGTCTGTATTTATTTTTTATAATGACTATGGTTTGACCAACAACAGACATCAGATTTAAAACAGACCCTGGTTGAATGAAGACCATGGCTTATTATATTTAAATGGTTATAAATAAGTACTATAATAATAGGGGACAAAGTGGGGTCATTTTATGAACTTTTCTATTAATATCCCGGTTTGATTTTATTTTACCAACAAAAAATGGTTTTGAGCTAGCTTGTATTAATAAAGTAGTATTGATTGCAGAAAAAAAAAGTTTTAAAAATGTGCCATGAATTATCATAATGAACACATGATTATCTCACCAAATTGGAAATCATTTGAAAACAGAATGTCTATCCATATATCATATATTTGTTTGATAGTCTAGATCTGTACGGGTCATTTATATTTACTTGTATTCTCGTGGGAAGGTCTAGCTATTAACAGGACAGATAAAACCAGGACAGTTATTTTCGATACGTTTTTATCTGTAACTTTTGTCTTACTCAACATATTGTTAAAATTTAAATTGTATAATAAAGAACAGGGTATTTACTTAAATTATGTGTAGAAAATATAAAAATAAAAAATAGCTAAGATAAAAAAAAATCTGCCAGGACAGTTTAATGTTATGAAATAAATGGGAAGGTCTATTAACAGGACAGATAAAACCAGGACAGTTATTTTCGATACGTTTTTATAGTTACAGATAAAAACGTATCGAATTATTTCAAAGTTTGGTCTTGTCCCCTGGTCAGTCGCTCGAGGATTATTATAGTCAGATACTAGAAAAAGCACAAATTTTGCAGAAGCCAGATCATGAGGTAGTAGCTAAATTTATTAGTGGGCTTCCAGATAAGATTTCATTTTTGTCCGTGCTGGCCAACCGATTGACATTCAAAGTTCTTTAACAGCAGCTAAAATGGCCGAGGCATGTGGCTATCGCCAACATAATGATGTTGTTAATGCAATAAAACATAAGCCGCAACATCAGCATGTGGAACCACCCGAGAAGGCTTCAGAGCTAAGCGAAATGAAGGAGCAAATAAAGTTGCTTACAGCTCTTGTTTCTAAAATGAATACTGGTCAGCAATCAAATACACGTAATGAAATGCCCCCAAGCAATGCCCTTCCCCGTCAGTCCAGGTTTGATAACGCAGAATGCAGAAAATGTAAAGGGTTGGGTCATTTTCAACGAGTGTGCAACTGGAACAGTGCCGGTCCGTCACAGCCGAACGCTCAATGTCAGCTATGTCATCAGTTTGGACACACCGCAGTCTTTTGTTTTACAATTAGTAATATAGTTCAGGGAAACCAAATGAACCCGGCCGACAGGCACAGCCGCCCGGGGTTTCCGTAGTAAGTGCCGACGATACTGCTAACTCTCAGTTTTTGTATATGCAAGTTGTTTTTGATCAGTTGAATGTAGTTGCGCTTATAGATACAGGTAGCTCCATCAATGTTATTTCAAAGAACCTTTTTGATTCAATTTCTGATAAACTGAAAATTTCATTTGAACAATTATCCGATCCTGAAATTAGACTAGCTAATAACGAAAAGATTAAAGTGTTCGGAACAGCGAAATTAAAAGCTATTATTCATGACCAGGAGCAAATTATTGATATTTACATTATCCCAACTGTTTGGCATCCGCTAATTTTGGGGGCTGAATATTTACGGACTAATAAAGTATTGTTAGACTTCAGTGATTTTTCTTATGGTGTTAAGAACATACATGTGCAGACTACAAAGAAAATTTTTATTGAGCCAAATACTGAGCTTTTGACGTATGGCAAAGTGCCAAATTTTGTAATGGTAGGTTTGCAAGGGGTGTGTTCGAATAGTCAATTTGCGGTACATCAGGGACTTATGATAGCGAAATCGCTTGTTGTTGTACCACCTAATCACATCGTTCCTATAAAGATATTGAATGCAAGTAACGTTCGTATAACACTGCCCAAAGGCAAAAATTTGCAGAATTTACTGTTTTATCAAATGATAATTCATATGTTAGAATGAGTGACAATACAGAAAGTTTTAAAGTACAAAATATAGAACTTGTGGCTGAAAGCATTAATATTGTTGAAGGACAGGACGTTCCTTTCAAATCAGTAGATTCAAGTGTGAATATGGTTGCCGAATTTTGCAAAGAATTTTATTTATCCGAAGATTTGACTGAACCACAACTGCTACAACTACAGCGATGTCTCTATGAAAATCGAGATTTGTTTGTCACGAAAGATAATCCAGATCTCGGATTTACATCTCTTATTGAACATTAAATCAATCTCAACCCAAATGCGGTATCGAAACATCAGAATCCATATAGGTTACCCCCGTATAAGCGTGAAATATTACGGGAACAGTTGGACGATTTACTAAGACAAGGTATCATTACACCCGTTAGTGAAT
Organism: Mytilus edulis; assembly: GCF_963676685.1. Taxonomy (NCBI): domain Eukaryota; kingdom Metazoa; phylum Mollusca; class Bivalvia; order Mytilida; family Mytilidae; genus Mytilus; species Mytilus edulis. The sequence goes on along the minus strand of NC_092346.1, from coordinate 39,901,696 downwards.
CTGAAGAATTACCAATCACCAGCCCCGTCGTTTTAGTAACATAGCGCAGTGCAAATGCCGATAAAAAGGAACCGCAAAATTTTAGGTTCTGCTGCGATTTTCGTCACTTGAACGCTCAAACAGAGGATTTCAAATACGTTATTCCAAATTTGCAAGAATTAACTGTATCTATGTCCGATTTAGTACCAAATTTTATAACATCAATTGATCTCTCCAATGGATTTTTCCAAATGGGAATATCACCCGACTCAACTCGTTACACGGCTTTTAACACTTGCTTCGGCACATACAAATTTCAGAGATTACCGATGGGTCTGAAAACTGCCCCTAATACTTTTCAGCTTTTAATGGACAAGGTGCTCCATGGATTAAAATTTAAAACATGCCTGTGTTACTTGGATGACGTTCTGCTCTGCTCGGAAACATTTGAGAAACACTTAAACGACTTGAACGAGATTTTCGAGAGATTTCGATCAGCAGGGTTAAAGTTAGGTGCAAAGAAGTGTTACTTTGCAAACCAGAAGTGCGTTTTTCTTGGTCATGAGCTATCAAAGGACGGTATACGCCCTCCCAAGGACCGTATTCAGGCTATAAAAGATTACCCGGAACCGAAAAATGTTAAACAGCTCCATCGTCTTATCGGCATGTTCAACTGGTTTAGGAAATTCATTCCAAATTTTAGTGCCCTGATTTACCCACTTAAGATTTTTGCAGAATAATCAACGTTTTGAATGGAAATCTGAGCAAAGAATGGCATTGAATGATTTAAAAACACGTCTCGTTAATTCTGAAATTTTAAGTTTTCCGTCCTTTGACCTACCTTTTCGATTGGCAGTGGATACGTCTTCTCGAGGCATTGGATATATGCTTTACCAAAAAGATTCACAAATTAATAAACCGAAAATAATCCGCTTTGGTTCAAAATCTCTAAAGCCTTGGCAACAATCATATGGACCGACAAAGTTGGAACTCTTAGGCATGGTCACAAGCGTACTAGATTGTGCCGATTATTTAAGGGGTGTTAAATTCATAGTCGAATGTGACCACCAGGCGCTTCAACCTCTTTTTCAGAAACAATTTAAAGGGGCCATATATGAAAGATGGCTTGCCGTTTTACAACAATTTTCATTCGTAATTGAGTACAAACCTGCTGAGCAGATGCAGGTTGCGGACGCTTTGTCTCGTTGTGAAAACCCACCTAGTTTTCAAGCTGAAAGTCCAACGGAAGAAGATCCTTATTTCCCGTATATAACTGATGAAGTCGGAGAAATTGAATTACCAGGGGTCAAGACTTTGCGGAATCATTTAAACATCAGAAATCTACGTCTAATGATATGTCCGACAACGATATTGTACATACTGGAAAGGAAATACCGATAGTTCAAGTATTACTTTGCGACAAAAATCAGGACCCATATGACGCCGATACTGATGAGCCTACGGCTAGGGAAAACAGAAAGAACGTTACTAGGAAACGAAATATCAAAAATAAGCCTACAAGTGACAGTGCTAAAAGTGTAAATTCTGCGGAGTCAACAAATGAGGAAAAAACTTACGATAAGAATCATATTGATTTGTGTAATGGGGTAAAGGACATGGCAAAAGTCAAAAATGAACAACGAGATGACTTTGAATATAAACATATTATTGCTTATTTGGAGGACAACCAACTCCCTCTGTCTCAAAAGCATGCACGGCGCATACTACTAGAGGCTCCGGATTATATATTGATAAGTGATGTATGTACTGTATCGTAATAGAAAAGCTAAATCCGATCGAAATAAGAGCAAGTCCGCCTATCAGTTAGCTGTTCCCAACAAAATGATCGATATGATATTATTTATGGTTCATGATTCGCCGCTAGGTGGTCATAGCGGTATTCAAAATACACTTGATCGCTTGAGAGATGATTTTTATTTTCCTAGGATGGGGAAAATTGTCACAGATTATGTTGCTTCATGTCATGACTGTCAATCCAGAAAAGTTACGAATCTAAAAACAAAGGCAAAGATTGTTCCGTATCGTACACCAAGTGAGCCATTTCAGGTATGGCAAGTTGATTTGTTTGGGCCGCTCAAAACATCTCCGAACGGAAACCAATATTTATTCACTGCAAGCGATATGTTCTCAAAATATCTATTTGTATTGCCTATTCGGAATAAGGATATGCTTACTGTTTCAAATGCAGTATTTAGTCTAGTATCTCAATTTGGAGTATGTGAAACACTGATTTCAGACCAAGGTTCTGAGTTTATAGGAAGTTGTACACAAGAAGTATTTAAAATGTTTGGTGTTCATCAGGATTTTATACCGAGTTTTATGCATCATTGTCTCGGGCTATGCGAAAGAACGCACAGAACACTAGCGGAACGCATTACCCCATATATAGAAAAATGGAAAGAATGCGAATTCATATTGCCCGCTGTTGTGTTTTCAATCAATGCGTCAATCAATCAAAGTACAAAATATTCCCCTTTTGAAGTTTTATACGGCAAGAGACCAGCTTTCCCGTTATCCGCATTTCCGTCAACAGATTTAAATAATATACCCGCCGATACAAAATCCTACATTGTGGCACAACAGAAGCGTCTCAACACAATTCGAACTTCAGTGAAAGAACATTCTATTGAGGCACAAGATAGGATGGAAAAAGCGACAAATGCAAAAACAAATGAATTGGAATTATCAGTTGGCAACTACGTATATTTGCAAATTGAGCAACAAGGACAAGGCCGAAAATTCAAACAAACATACGATGGTCCATTTGTAGTCACGAACATACCGAGTGAACATTTATTTCTTTTGCGTGATTCAAAACGTAAATTCAAACAACCAGTACACATCAATCGATTAAAACTTGCCAATATCCGGGAACCTAACCCTAAACCCTATTTTCGAAGGGACCGCACATCTAGCTCATCTCACAATACGACAGAAGCTGAAGTGTCTCAGTCCGATGATTTGTCAGCATCACAAGGCAACGATAGTCCGGATGAACTTAATCCGCAATATGTAAATGAACTTAGACGTTCTTCTAGAAATATTCGTTTACCGGCAAGATATCAAGATTCTGATTTTACAAATTTAGATTCTGTTGCGTCGGAAACAGACAATGGTGGCGTTTTTAAAGTCAAACGTATTTTGGCGAAAAAGCGAAATAAGGGAGGATTCCTATATCTCGTGCAAAAAGTTGGTGAACCCGCCGAAAATGCCGAGTGGTTTACAGGTTCACAATTACCACCGAAAGCTCAGGAACTCATGATTAAAGGACCACCTCCTTTAATTGAATGAGGACTATGTAGTCAACAATATTGTTGAATATAAAATTGTGCTTGGTACTTAAGTTCATGTGCGAGTTAGACATAAAATCTACCGTTTCATATGATAATGTTGATCTTGTATGTGTGTGTGATTGTGAGTGATGTGTGCGTGTCTGGTTGTAAGTTTTTGTAGTTTGATATTTTCATTTGAAGTCAATTTAAGAGTATAGATCTCTACTAATTTCACAAAGATAGGAACGCAAAGTTACCATTGCAAAATATACAATATCATGAGTATTGACACATCAATTTTATTATTATCCATTGACATGTATGCTTATTTAAGGGCATACGATACAGTTTTGATCCCGTATTTACAGTTTGATGAAAATTTCTATATAGGCTAATTTTTGCCTGATTAAATCAAATATGTAATAAAAAATATACCTTCATGTGCTACTTTTTGAGTTAAATGAGGTCGAAATTTTGTATATTTGCTAAAAATTCGGATTTCTGGCCGCATTTTCCCTTTCGAAAGAAATCCATAACTTTTTTGTTTTAAAAGATAAACACTAATTGTTTTTGTTAAATAATTCGTAATTATTGTATTTTATAAATATCCTAAAACTTTATGTCTTTTTTACTCAAAAATAAGTCATATTTATCAAATTGTCATGAATTGAGAAAAAAACGTAATTTTTTGCCGTATATTTATCAAAATTAAAAAAAATGTACTATTTACAGTTTTATAAAATTTGGTCCTCATAATCTCCCTGCAAATTGAAACAAAATGTCTTTTTAAAAAAGTGGGGTCCATGAACTCGTTTTCAATTAAAATCAGTTTGAATGATAAAAATCAGTCGAAAACTGAGTGACAATACAGAAAGTTTTAAAGTACAAAATATAGAACTTGTGGCTGAAAGCATCAATATTGTTGAAGGACAGGACGTTCCTTTCAAATCAGTAGATTCAAGTGTGAATATGGTTGCCGAATTTTGCAAAGAATTTTATTTATCCGAAGATTTGACTGAACCACAACTGCTACAACTACAGCGATGTCTCTATGAAAATCGAGATTTGTTTGTCACGAAAGATAATCCAGATCTCGGATTTACATCTCTTATTGAACATTAAATCAATCTCAACCCAAATGCGGTATCGAAACATCAGAATCCATATAGGTTACCCCCGTATAAGCGTGAAATATTACGGGAACAGTTGGACGATTTACTAAGACAAGGTATCATTACACCCGTTAGTGAATCTGAAGAATTACCAATCACCAGCCCCGTCGTTTTAGTAACATAGCGCAGTGCAAATGCCGATAAAAAGGAACCGCAAAATTTTAGGTTCTGCTGCGATTTTCGTCACTTGAACGCTCAAACAGAGGATTTCAAATACGTTATTCCAAATTTGCAAGAATTAACTGTATCTATGTCCGATTTAGTACCAAATTTTATAACATCAATTGATCTCTCCAATGGATTTTTCCAAATGGGAATATCACCCGACTCAACTCGTTACACGGCTTTTAACACTTGCTTCGGCACATACAAATTTCAGAGATTACCGATGGGTCTGAAAACTGCCCCTAATACTTTTCAGCTTTTAATGGACAAGGTGCTCCATGGATTAAAATTTAAAACATGCCTGTGTTACTTGGATGACGTTCTGCTCTGCTCGGAAACATTTGAGAAACACTTAAACGACTTGAACGAGATTTTCGAGAGATTTCGATCAGCAGGGTTAAAGTAAGGTGCAAAGAAGTGTTACTTTGCAAACCAGAAGTGCGTTTTTCTTGGTCATGAGCTATCAAAGGACGGTATACGCCCTCCCAAGGACCGTATTCAGGCTATAAAAGATTACCCGGAACCGAAAAATGTTAAACAGCTCCATCGTCTTATCGGCATGTTCAACTGGTTTAGGAAATTCATTCCAAATTTTAGTGCCCTGATTTACCCACTTAAGATTTTTGCAGAATAATCAACGTTTTGAATGGAAATCTGAGCAAAGAATGGCATTGAATGATTTAAAAACACGTCTCGTTAATTCTGAAATTTTAAGTTTTCCGTCCTTTGACCTACCTTTTCGATTGGCAGTGGATACGTCTTCTCGAGGCATTGGATATATGCTTTACCAAAAAGATTCACAAATTAATAAACCGAAAATAATCCGCTTTGGTTCAAAATCTCTAAAGCCTTGGCAACAATCATATGGACCGACAAAGTTGGAACTCTTAGGCATGGTCACAAGCGTACTAGATTGTGCCGATTATTTAAGGGGTGTTAAATTCATAGTCGAATGTGACCACCAGGCGCTTCAACCTCTTTTTCAGAAACAATTTAAAGGGGCCATATATGAAAGATGGCTTGCCGTTTTACAACAATTTTCATTCGTAATTGAGTACAAACCTGCTGAGCAGATGCAGGTTGCGGACGCTTTGTCTCGTTGTGAAAACCCACCTAGTTTACAAGCTGAAAGTCCAACGGAAGAAGATCCTTATTTCCCGTATATAATTGATGAAGTCGGAGAAATTGAATTACCAGGGGGTCAAGACTTTGCGGAATCATTTAAACATCAGAAATCTACGTCTAATGATATGTCCGACAACGATATTGTACATACTGGAAAGGAAATACCGATAGTTCAAGTATTACTTTGCGACAAAAATCAGGACCCATATGACGCCGATACTGATGAGCCTACGGCTAGGGAAAACAGAAAGAACGTTACAAGGAAACGAAATATCAAAAATAAGCCTACAAGTGACAGTGCTAAAAGTGTAAATTCTGCGGAGTCAACAAATGAGGAAAAAACTTACGATAAGAATCATATTGATTTGTGTAATGGGGTAAAGGACATGGCAAAAGTCAAAAATGAACAACGAGATGACTTTGAATATAAACATATTATTGCTTATTTGGAGGACAACCAACTCCCTCTGTCTCAAAAGCATGCACGGCGCATACTACTAGAGGCTCCGGATTATATATTGATAAGTGATGTATGTACTGTATCGTAATAGAAAAGCTAAATCCGATCGAAATAAGAGCAAGTCCGCCTATCAGTTAGCTGTTCCCAACAAAATGATCGATATGATATTATTTATGGTTCATGATTCGCCGCTAGGTGGTCATAGCGGTATTCAAAATACACTTGATCGCTTGAGAGATGATTTTTATTTTCCTAGGATGGGGAAAATTGTCACAGATTATGTTGCTTCATGTCATGACTGTCAATCCAGAAAAGTTACGAATCTAAAAACAAAGGCAAAGATTGTTCCGTATCGTACACCAAGTGAGCCATTTCAGGTATGGCAAGTTGATTTGTTTGGGCCGCTCAAAACATCTCCGAACGGAAACCAATATTTATTCACTGCAAGCGATATGTTCTCAAAATATCTATTTGTATTGCCTATTCGGAATAAGGATATGCTTACTGTTTCAAATGCAGTATTTAGTCTAGTATCTCAATTTGGAGTATGTGAAACACTGATTTCAGACCAAGGTTCTGAGTTTATAGGAAGTTGTACACAAGAAGTATTTAAAATGTTTGGTGTTCATCAGGATTTTATACCGAGTTTTATGCATCATTGTCTCGGGCTATGCGAAAGAACGCACAGAACACTAGCGGAACGCATTACCCCATATATAGAAAAATGGAAAGAATGCGAATTCATATTGCCCGCTGTTGTGTTTTCAATCAATGCGTCAATCAATCAAAGTACAAAATATTCCCCTTTTGAAGTTTTATACGGCAAGAGACCAGCTTTCCCGTTATCCGCATTTCCGTCAACAGATTTAAATAATATACCCGCCGATACAAAATCCTACATTGTGGCACAACAGAAGCGTCTCAACACAATTCGAACTTCAGTGAAAGAACATTCTATTGAGGCACAAGATAGGATGGAAAAAGCGACAAATGCAAAAACAAATGAATTGGAATTATCAGTTGGCAACTACGTATATTTGCAAATTGAGCAACAAGGACAAGGCCGAAAATTCAAACAAACATACGATGGTCCATTTGTAGTCACGAACATACCGAGTGAACATTTATTTCTTTTGCGTGATTCAAAACGTAAATTCAAACAACCAGTACACATCAATCGATTAAAACTTGCCAATATCCGGGAACCTAACCCTAAACCCTATTTTCGAAGGGACCGCACATCTAGCTCATCTCACAATACGACAGAAGCTGAAGTGTCTCAGTCCGATGATTTGTCAGCATCACAAGGCAACGATAGTCCGGATGAACTTAATCCGCAACATGTAAATGAACTTAGACGTTCTTCTAGAAATATTCGTTTACCGGCAAGATATCAAGATTCTGATTTTACAAATTTAGATTCTGTTGCGTCGGAAACAGACAATGGTGGCGTTTTTAAAGTCAAACGTATTTTGGCGAAAAAGCGAAATAAGGGAGGATTCCTATATCTCGTGCAAAAAGTTGGTGAACCCGCCGAAAATGCCGAGTGGTTTACAGGTTCACAATTACCACCGAAAGCTCAGGAACTCATGATTAAAGGACCACCTCCTTTAATTGAATGAGGACTATGTAGTCAACAATATTGTGGAATATAAAATTGTGCTTGGTACTTAAGTTCATGTGCGAGTTAGACATAAAATCTACCGTTTCATATGATAATGTTGATCTTGTATGTGTGTGTGATTGTGAGTGATGCGTGCGTGTCTGGTTGTAAGTTTTTGTAGTTTGATATTTTCATTTGAAGTCAATTTAAGAGTATAGATCTCTTCTAATTTCACAAAGATAGGAACGCAAAGTTACCATTGCAAAATATACAATATCATGAGTATTGACACATCAATTTTATTATTATCCATTGACATGTATGCTTATTTAAGGGCATACGATACAGTTTTGATCCCGTATTTACAGTTTGATGAAAATTTCTATATAGGCTAATTTTTGCCTGATTAAATCAAATATGTAATAAAAAATATACCTTCATGTGCTACTTTTTGAGTTAAATGAGGTCGAAATTTTGTATATTTGCTAAAAATTCGGATTTCTGGCCGCATTTTCCCTTTCGAAAGAAATCCATAACTTTTTTGTTTTAAAAGATAAACACTAATTGTTTTTGTTAAATAATTCGTAATTATTGTATTTTATAAATATCCTAAAACTTTATGTCTTTTTTACTCAAAAATAAGTCATATTTATCAAATTGTCATGAATTGAGAAAAAAACGTAATTTTTTGCCGTATATTTAACAAAATTAAAAAAAATGTACTATTTACAGTTTTATAAAATTTGGTCCTCATAATCTCCCTGCAAATTGAAACAAAATGTCTTTTTAAAAAAGTGGGGTCCATGAACTCGTTTTCAATTAAAATCAGTTTGAATGATAAAAATCAGTCGAAAACTGCATCTTTTCCCGATAAGTCACATATGTCCATGGATAAATTTATGCAAGCTTCTTATCAATGCTGTATCTCTTTCAATTAAAATACAGAAGAATAAACAGGGTCATGTTTTTCTCCAATTGGTCCCAAATGTATTGGTCATTTTGTCGTGACGTCATATATCGAATGACGTGGTTGTTTGGCATGTTACGTCACAGACGTTGAGCTGTCGTATGTTCCGGCATATGAAATGCAACCTTGAAAAACGGTCGGCAGCAAGAGGGTTAACGTCGCGAAAACAACATTTTACGTTTGCAACGTCATTACATTCCCTGTAACTGTATCGTATGCCCTTAAGCAATAATAGCAAGAAATGGTATGAAATATATCAGAGTATACTAGAGTATGAATGTAGAAATATATAATGGATTAAGGAAGAAAGCAGTCTTTTAAATTATATTGTAATGTGATCGGCACTTCCGATAACCAGGCAAAATTTTTCAAATTTTATATTTTGGGGCGGCCGGGGATGTTATATTCCTATTTTGGGTCTTCTGGTTATCGGGACTGCCTCACACAATTTATACTATTATGTCAGAAAACGTGGAACATGTTTTAGCTATTATCATTACGTGGAGTTGTCGTCTGCCAGTGCAGTAGCATGAAGATGTAATAAAAATTAAATCGAAGAACAGTTTAGTCGTCTCTCGTTACTTGTGCTTACCATAGTCCCCCAGCCAAGTACACGATAATATATTATTTCATGAAAATATTGCAAACATGAAATATTCTCATTGGATTGAGTCCAAAACATATTTGAGGGAAAATAGTCTTGAAATAGGGCTGTTTCATGAATATTAGAAGGTAGAGCAAGCTAGTGCTTTGAGAAGCTTTTTCTGACTTTTTTATGTAATTTCCTATAATCTATCTATCTATACTATTAAACGAGAAGACCTCATTTTGTGTGTCGCTTCTCTTCTTTCCACAATAAATTAATCATCATGCCTCTATGTCCTATAGGTACATGGCATAGTCGCATTTGTCATCCATTCATATGATTATTCAGATTGAGTTATTTTGGGAGAAAACGGAGAAAAAAGGCGTCCGGATATTATTCCGACATTGGACGAAACTTTAAGTCAGATTAGACTTCCGGTTTGCATTTTCTTTATACTTTGAACATACATTTACTACGAATAAAGAGTATTTTCTATCTGGTATCATTTATAGATAGTCACAGAGTTTATCAATTGAGAGAGTCTGTATAATATACCAATGACAGCTTGTCCGTGGATCGATTAGTAAAGTCAGAATTGAAAGTAAAAACAAATACACTTTATTTATAGTGATGAATGTATATACTACACAGATAAGCGCTAAAATTATCCATGTGTTATCAAAATTAATAGAAACCAAAGAGGAATTTTTGGGAAGAAAAGGAGTAGCCGGGCTAGAAAAACAACTGTCATGTCCCAATGTACCTATGACTTTTGATACCTTTTCTGAAATTCATTAAATCTTTTACAAAAATTTATTGATTTCAATGAAAGAAGATGTGGTATGTTTGCCAAAGAGACAAAAATGACACAGAAATTAACAACTATGGGTCACCGTACGGCCCTCAACAATGAGAAAAGCCCATACCCCATAGTCAGCTATAAAAGGCCCCGAAATGACAATGTAAAACAATTCAATCGAGAAAACTAACGGCCTTATCTATATGTACAAAATATGAACGAAAAACAAATATGTAACACGTAACAAACGACAACCACTAGAATAAAATTCAAAACAGTGTGGCTGTGGCCATTGATTAACTGGGACAATTTAGGTGAACGTTTGTATGTAACGATCATTGCTCACTGTGTACTTTTTAAAGACCCTCAAACTATGGGGTCACCAAAGGTTCTCAACACCTTAATAAAGTCATTCGAAAAAATTAATCAGAAATAACACGACGTTTTGGTTTATATCAATTATATAAATCAAAACATAGAGGTTATTCCTGATTAATTTTTCGAATTATTTTATAATTAAAGGCGTTAAGAAACCTTTGGTGACCCCACAGTTTAAATGCCTATCGTAGGTACGTCGTGAACAGTGGTCGTTACAGACAAACGTTCACGTGAATTGCCCCAGTCAATGGATGAATTTAATGTGTCAATCAATGGCCACAGCCACACTGTTTTGAATTTCATTCTATTTACAGGCTCCTGACTTGCATGTTCATAATATACTAAATATATGTTCACACTGTAATTAATAAAAACAAAAAAATGGGAATTTTTGAAATAAAGAAGAAGGGATAAAAAAGATATTTTCCTGTCCCCAAGTACCTATTACTGAAATTCTCAAGTCATTAAATCTTCCTACAACACTTTACATACTTTCAACCACGCTCTGATTTCGCGGGTGTGTTCTAGTGGGCTATTAAAGAAAACAGGATCCTTATATTAAGTCTGTGTAAAAAAATATATATTAAAAAGTAAACTTCTGTTATATGTCCCTTAAACTTAAGTTTTACGTTAGGCTTATTGAATTCTCCATTGAGTCGCTAAACTTTTATATATGATGGATAGTTCATGCTGTCAGCTTTAACACCAATCCAATTACTCATTTATTGACATATATCATTCATAAATGTGCGATAGTAACCTCAAAATTTTGAGGGAGTGAGAGGTATAAATGAACCCAAAGGAATCTTGTATTTAAAAAAAAAGATATATTAGTGGTGTTCGTCATCTCAGAATCATCTTTTGTATCAATTTTCAACTCTTTGTAGGCAGATTAGATGAATATCTTATCATTTATTGGAGGATTTATTTCTCTACACCATTTTCTACATGATGTGGCGTAATTTGAATTTTTGAACAAATTTTGCACAAATTGCAGTAGATTTCGTTTCAACTCGTACATTATTTCTCCCAAACAATGAAGATGATTATAACAAACTTGGCAGTAATGCTTGTTAATTTAGTGATCGAAGTGAGTGAAATATGACGACTGAATTATAAGGGTTATGAAGCACCTGTGTATTTTATATGGGACAATATGACACAAAATGACAGCTAGCTTTCTAAATCACTAAAGTCATGAAATGTCTTACTAAATTGTATATGATGTTATTTTAAAAATATATTTCGATTAGACTTTAGTGATATTCTTTTACACATTTTGTCTCTTGAAGTATGTAAACTACATATTTTCATGTGCAAAAAAATATTGATCCCCCCACTTTTAATTTATAAAAAAATTTGAACCCCCCTTTTCCACATAAAGAAAAAAACTTGACCCCCCCCCCCCCCTGCATTTTGACCAGCCCACCCTCCCAGATAAAAAATGATAAGTCCCTAAATGTCTGTCAGTGAATTTCCATGTCAACATAAACATTATATTTATGATAAATTAATGGTTTTGAATTCCAGGTATAACTGATAAAATTGTACAAGATGAAAAGTTTGTCAATTTATAATTCCAATGTTAAAATAATCAAGAATACATCTATCATTCTTTTGTTTGAAAAGTAATAAATTACTTCGCTGTGCGCAGATGGATACGACCGCAGAAATCCAACCCTGAACAGGTTATGGGTAAAAAATGGACACAATATTATTCGCGAGGTTTGAATGGTCAATCATGATTTTAAAATTACCACTGCCACAAATCATGGTTAACCATGGTCAACCATGGTTCATAACCTGACTGCCACAAACCATGATTGACCATGGTCAACTATGGTGTCTCTTTTAACAAAGGTCGGTTGACCATGGTTAACCATGGTCAACCATAGGTCATATAACCATGGTTGACCACGATAACCATGGTCAACCATGGATTTTTTTCGCAGGGATTATCATTTTCCAACAAAAAGAATCGAACATCCACAGTGCTCCATTTGCTAAATCAGATCAACCAGGTTTCAGTGTGACAGATTTTGAGACTTCAAGAGTAACTTTAAAATCAAAATATAGTGTGTCGCACAGGTGTACGATTTTACTTCCCATGTGACAATATGATGGGCTTAAAATATATATATAAATATATATTATATATATTTATATTTATGATCATATATTCTCAAAATGTTTATTAAATTGAATAAAATAAATACGGGGGAATATCTATTAAGAAAAACATGACCTTGTAAAAGGTTGTTCAATTGACCACTGGGTTGCATATATATAACATGTTTACATGCAGACCAGGTAGTGACATGTAGCAATTAGTTAAAACACGGGAAATATGTGTATTCTTTGACCATTAATCTCCAGGTTGGTCAAAACATGTCAATAAGAGTCACCTTAATAGATATTCATCCCTGTATCTTTTGATTTAAGACTATAATTGTCAAATTAATAGAAACCTTGACACTGTTTATATTCTGTATATATACTGATGTATTTTACTGTATAGAGGAGACCGTCCGTTATGGACACTGGTCCAGACCGGCTTTAATAAAATGCTATTCCAAATAACCATGTGTTGTGTTACACCCAAGGAGTAAGACATTCATTAAACAAGGATACTTTTGTCTTTAATTCTGCGTTGATCTACAAGTAAACAGCATTACTACTTGTATATATAATAAACCTTTGATTTAAATGCATTTGTTTTTTAAATCTCATAGAATATTAGTCTAATTTTAACCTTGGAAATTGTTCTGCGTTAACAGAGTTATAACATAAAATCGACATGTTAGTATACAATGAACTTACTCAAAATCCTTATTGCTACAGAGAAATCAATTTGAAAGTTTGAGGTCAAAGCCGCGTAGAATGTATGATGGAACGTTAAGAAGCACAAAACAAGGTTGTAATATAGTTTCAGTTTTCACAAATAAAGAATTCTACAGTTTAAATTATGAAAATTGTTTATTTGTGAAAATTGATTTTTAGATGGTTGAAGAATAATCTAGCCTTTTAAGTGGGTTTATATGAACATTGAGATTGTTTTGAGCATGTTTTATAGGCCATTTTTCTGTCTGACAGTCCGTGATCTCACAGCCGTACCACCTATAGGTCCACAAATTATTGTAGCCTTAGGTTTTCAACAAAGATTAGACCCTGGATCTTTTCAATTAAACGTATGGAGAAACGAGCAGAAATGCATAGGATTTTTTTTGGACCTCTTGTTGGTAACTGATGTTTATATTTTTTAGGAAAGGCATCACACTTTGAAGTTCTTGTTTGGACCCAATTATTGAGACTTTTTCAAAGAAAAATACGTATAATTTACTTACAGATGAATCTCGTGTCGTCAAGTGTTAAATTTCTTCGCATCTTTGATACTCCATAAGAACATGTATATTCACAGTTAACGTCTTGCTCCGAAAAATTATGAATCATTAATATGTACAAACAGCCTGAATTTTTCATCACTTCATACTTTTTCGAATTCAAACATTCATCTTCAAAACATATTTGTGTATAATTACGACCACCAATCCACTGACGAGGTCTTTTTGAACAGTTGAATGGAGCGTTGGATATATTGCACTGAAGATATGTTAAATTTTCAAAAACAGCTGGTATTTGTGCCCTCCACTCAACTTCAACTGTAAATTTAAATAAAGAAATAAGTACATTATCTTGATACACCCTGTATGATACCTTTGAAGTTATTATTTATCAGAATCATAGCATACAATAAGTCACTGCATTTGCTTTAACTTTTCTTTTACGTAAAATTAGGAATGGATCCTCATCCCTGTTTCAATTTTTCAAAAAAAATCAAAAACAAGATCTATACTTATGTCCGCTTGCCCTATGTGCATGTTTTCTGACATGAACTGCATTGAACCTGTATGAAACTATTTTGATAACAAAATTTAATCTTTTCAGGATACTATAAATTTAAAGTTTAGTAGTTATACTTTACAATATTCAAGATTGTATAAAGTATCCAACCTTGTCTGTGTCTACAGTCCAAATTTTACTCGTGATGGCGTCCTTAAAATTTACGAAAGGATGATTTCAACTTCACCATTTGAAACTCTTGGTATAATAGCTTCCTTGTGAGTAGCAATCCTCTATCAAGGAAATCATGACTGGAAATAATTGGGAAGCTGAAATCATCTCTTTTGTCGTAAAGTTTTGTATACGACAAAGAAAGCTATTTTTCGTGTTTCTTTGTCCAATATGTTCTCCTATTTATTTGTATTGTAGTCCTATAATGTTATGTTGTAATTTTAATGTTATATTTAACATTGTTAGTAAAGCGGGAGGTTCGGCATGCCACAAAACCAGGTTCAACCCACCATTTTTTTCTTTAAAAAATGTCCTGTACCAAGTCAGGAATAATGCCATTGTTATATTATAGTTCATTTCTGTGTGTGTGTTGCATTTTAACGTTGTGTTTCTGTTGTGTCGTTTGTTTCCTCTTATATTTGAGTGTGAATACACATTACTATAAGACGTGTCGCGGTTCTTTTCTATCCCGAATTCAGGTATTTAGTTTTGCTGTTATATTTGTTATTCTCATCGTATTTCGTCTAATGCTTAGTTCGTTTCTGTGTGTGTTACATTTTATTGTTGTGTTGTTATTCTCCTCTTATATTTAATGCGTTTCCCTCAGTTTTAGTTTGTAACCCGGATTTGTTTTTTTTTTCTATCAATTTATGAGTTTCGAACAGCGGTATACTACTGTTGCCTTTATTTGTTACCATCCGACCCTCAATTTTAGATGTAAGTCAAGATATGAGGTAGACTTAGAAAGGATTAGCAAAAACCCGGGTTTTATGAGTATTGCCCAGCCCAGTGGGAAATACTGGGAAAACCCGGGGTTTACTGGGTTTTACTGGGTAATACTGGGCAATACTGGGTAATACAAGATACTGGCCTGAATTTTATAGAGGATTCAGTAATCAAACACAAATACAATACATTTAACATATATATATAAACATATTTTTAATAATAAATAAGTTTACTTGTTTGAGTCTTATAATACATGCATGTACAAATGTATACATTTGAGAAAGAATTATTCTAACTCTGAGATTTTTTTTTCAACTAAATATAGCTAGTATAAAGTATTTAACAATTACATGTAAGAAAAAATATTTTGAAATAATTGATATGTAAAAATGTACAAAACTCATTAATAAGTAATTATTCAGATTAGAACACAGATATGTTTATATAACAATAATCAGCCTTTTCATTTCTATAAGACTTAATGAGAAGACAAGTCGGCATGAAGGGGGGTACAATTGGTTCCCATTGGAATTCCGACAGTCTGAATATGTTGTCAATCAAGAAATCAAGCATCTTCATAGTGTCAGTTTCAGCGAATTTTTAGGTTTGAATCAGAGTGATTTTTTACAAAGTAGGATTTATCCCTCCCCAAGACAAGATACTTGTATCTACGTTCGCCATTATTTTTAATGAAACACAGTAATACCAACTCTTTCAATTTGTCTTTTAGTTTGGAATGGCGAATACTTGTGTAAAGTGTAGAAACGTCAAATGTTTTAATACTATTGCAAGATGAGAGTGCCTTAGATTGTACGTACTCTAACAGATCTTTGGAATTTTTGAGTATCCACATCTGATTCACGCAACCTCTTAAAAAGGCAGTTTCACAATAACTTTGGAGCTCGGCGTATTGTTATGCGTTTACTGTTCTACATTGGCGAGAGGTATTGGGGAGGGTTGAGATCTCATAAACATGTTTAACCCCGCCGCACTTTTGCGCCTGTCCAAAGTCAGGAGCCTCTGGCCTTTGTTAGTCTTGTATTATTTTAATTTTAGTCTCTCGTGTACAATTTGGAAATTAGTATGGCGTTCATTATCACTAAACTAGTATATAATTGTTTAGGGGCCAGCTGAAGGACGCCTCCGGATGCGGGAATTTCTCGCTTCATTGAAGACCTGTCCGTGACCTTCTGCTGTTTTTTGCTATGGTCGGGTTGTTGTCTCTTTGACACATTCCCCATTTCCATTCTCAATTTTATTTGGTTACTGATAAAACAGATGTTGATAATTTAGAAAGAGGTTTCGTGGAGCACTTGGAAGACCCAACAATATACCGTTGTTTGTAAGGACACTTATGTAGTTTATGTATCCTATACAGTGATGGAAAATCCAGTTGAAATTCCAAAGGAACATAGAACAGACCTATGATTATCCAGATTCCCTCTTCGGTAAGTGTCGTGAGGGTATATGTTGAGTTTCCAAGTGAATTGTCAATACCTAATTCATTTATCAAGCAGTTAATGTAATGATATTTACACACAAAATTATATTGTTTGGAGCTTTATCTGCGGGGACAATAACATATTTGTCATGGAGGCAATTATTCGGGGCGTGAGAATTGATAGACCCATTCAGTTTCTTAATTCGGATTAGTATTAACGACCTCTGTTAGCTTACATATTATTTAGGCGTGGTTTATTCGTGTAAAGAAGCTCGAATCTGCATGTGCTACACTTATTGGTTGTTCCTTATTTAGAAGAGATACACGTGGCAGAACTCATCTTTGTTATTCTATTTGGATAGAAGGACGCTATTTTATATTGTGAAGCAACTTTTTTCTTTAATTGTGCTATTTCATAACAGACTGAGTACTTTTCTTTTATTCTACGATTTAGACTTTATATTAGTTGTCATCTAGATTGGAACTTTAAGCTTTGATTTAGTTTCCTTTCTTGGATTTCAGTAAACTTGGATTTAAGTAAACTTGGATATTTGTACTCATTTGATCATACATAACTAATGTCAAAACGAAAACAAGCTATATAATGACAAACACTATATAGAAGGTCGTTTCTGATTGATAATTAGCTAGTTGAAGTTCAATTTGACAGAAAATCGTAAGGAAATATAAAAAGAACTGGTATTATATGCTTAAATTGCCAAAGAAGAACACTTATATACTGATATGTACGTTACGTAATGATGAACTCATTGTCATTTTGTCCAAAACTCACTGAGCTTGCCTGTGCATGGGAGAAAAAATATTCTGATGTCATTTCAAATAACATTGGTCCGATAATGAACGAGTCAAGCTCTCGTTCAGTTAGCTATGACATGATATTCTCCTATTTAACCATTTATAAACAGATTGACCATAAATTGATGAAAAGTAGAATTACCCTACCTATATTTTTTTTATATTTTGTAACACAAAAGCTCAACAGAAAGTGCCAGTAAACTCGATTAACTATTTGGTTGAGATTCTATGGTTTGCCAGGCCTGAAGGAAAAAAACCAAAAACGTCACTGATCGGATTTCGGAGTTAGCTCGAGGATTCATGATATAAATACAGAAACGTGATGAATATTATACCCCATTTCGTTTCTGATACATAAGAGATAATATGATAAAAACAGTCCGAATAAAAGGTTATTTCCGTATAAAAACTGACAAATTTTGTAACTATGTATATCTCATAATAAACTTAATGTTGCAGCTGTTATTAACAGTACTTTATTTATCTAGATATTTAATTTAATTTAATGTTATTCATAATTAATTTTACTGAATTTTATTTTCTCCCTGGATATTTAGTGGTAAATTTAACAGGTATTTTTGACGCCATACTACACACCAAGTTTGTTTTAAACAGCAATGTGTGCAATAAAGAATCAATTTCTGTGTTAATTTTTTCCCCCTAATAAAACATTATATACCTGTACAGCAGGAGATACATATCCCAGTGTACATAAAGTGCGAATCCAGCTAGTTCATTTTCACTATCATATGCGAGTATGTCTGTTGTAGAATAAAGGATCACGAGAAAACTGTATTTGTTAACGTTTCGAAAATACCAAAATAATTGATTTGAAGGCAAGTTTCAACATATTTTCATTGTGATATTCTTTTTAGTGTACAAAAACAGCATTACAGTTCAAATAAGTGTTATAAAAGCAATATAATATAGCATATCGATTATTGAAAGCGATCCATTTTAACTATAGATGCGATGAATTATCACTATTAGTGCATTCATTTCTGATGTAGAATTTTCGAAGATGCGAGGAATTTTTATTGTAGATTTTTGTGATAAATGGACTTGCAACAAATGAAACAAATTAATTGGTGACTTTATTATTTATGATATTTTCAAATTGAAATACAAACTCCTCATTCATTCTTCATCAAATATATATTACCAATGTTATTTCAACTGATAGGGCGGAGCTTACGTTTTAATTTACACAAGGACAGTCTATTTAAAGATGTGTGTGATAAGGATGATTGCCGTAACAGTGACGGTTATAATTATTATTGAATTCTTATCACATATCAGTAAGGTGTGGAACTTATTTTATAGAGAGAAAACAAATTATATAGAAATTGTTTGTGAAAAAAGTTCTCCCAGAACATATTTTCTGTGATATAAATTCCACTGGAACAAATTTTGGCTCACACTATCAGCTCGGGGCGAGATCTTAATGTGAACATGAGTAGTATACATGTTTATTTAAACAGTTACCCTAAATCAGTAATCCGATTAAATTTTAGGATTAATTTTACTTCATTATTTTATTTTCGATCTACTATTGCTTAGACCTACATCTGAATGTGCAAGGCTTTTGATCTAATATTGCGTAGACCTACATCTGAATGTGCAAGGCTTTGTCATACTTTAAACGAAATGTCAACTAAAAAAATTGTACTTATAAAATAAAGTAAAATAAAGGTGAAAGCAATTAATGTATACTTGATGCAACTGGCTTAATGATTTCAAATTGAAACACCCCACATTATTTTCTGAGACATCAAAAGACAGAGAAAGAATCATTTTAATTCGACGAGATCAAAAAGGTTATTCAATATGAAGATATTACAAACGCCATAGAATATACGGTGGTATTGGATTATTAAAAGTCAAACTTCGCCAGTATTCCTTATAGACAATCCTTATAACATGTATATCTGCTCTTTGTTGGGTTGTTGTCTCTCTGACATATTGCCGGCCATTTCCATTCTCTATTTTCTTTTTAAATTCATCGTATTATGAAAACGAACATTTGTAGTGTATTATAGGTAAGGCTCTCAAACATGAACTAAAACGGTCGAACGACTATCCAAGTAACCGGTTATGCAAAACTGTACGATTTGACAACACTATTAAATATTAAGCCCATTTAAATATATTAAAAAAGTAGTGTGGTTTTTTTTATCCCTTTTTATCCCATTCCGTTTCGGTTTGAGCCATAGACAGATATAAAAAGATATGATATGTGACAATGAGACAACTCTCTATCCGAGTCACAATTTATAAAACTATACCATTATAGGTCAAAATATGGTCTTCAACATGGAGTCTTGGCTCACACCGAACAGCAAGTTATCAAGGACCGCAGTGTAAAGCCTTTCAAACGGGAAAACCAACGATTTAATCTATATCAAGATGTACGTAATTAGTGATGAAGTGTCATGGAAATGGATAAATAAAACAAAGGATAAAGATCCCTACGATTTATAAGAAATTAAATGGAATACATTTGAAATAAATGTTATTTCTATTGAACTTATTAGAGTGTTAAATCAAACTTTCCTCCGCAAGTTAAACTTTATCAAATCTTTCTCTCACTTTATCTATTGTTTGAGCAAGTCAGGTAAATTAAGACTTTAATAGATTTAAAAAATCATATAGTGAAAATGCACCGCATATACAATACTAATGAATCGCTCTACAGTGGAAATAAAAGTATAGTATTATTATTTGACAGTAAACATGACTCGCATAAAGAAAGCATCATATTGGAATTTAATTCAATATGAAGAAACTGAATGACAAAACCTATTCTACGTTATACAACTTTAATAATTGTGTTGAAATGAATATTTTTCTGCAACAACATCTTATAGTACGGTGACCAGAGCTAATATTTTTTAAAATTTAATCGTCAAACATACTTTATGGCTATATCATATATCATTGGATTCGGAAAAATTAGTACTTTTGGAATATCGATGTCGTCAAAAAGAAATGTGGTAACAGTTTTGCATAAATTAAGGTCAAAGATCAACATACTGTTTTCTTTTTTTCTTTCTATATCTTAACAATTGAAAGATATTAGCAGCATTTTGTGTTAAATTTCAAATTAATTGAAAATGAATTATCTCTAAAATGTAAAAAAAAAAAAAAAAAAAAGGGAACATATTACTAAGTAATCGGTTAATTCTGTAAATTGGCGTTTTTCAACACGTGTTCTATTATACAAGATCAATACAAATTCCGTTAGGGTTACAGTAGTTACCTTGCCGGGTGACATTCAACCTCAGCAATAAAAGATAAATGTTGTTTTCAAGTAAAGCCTTCTATCCTGAATGTTTATTTTGAAAAAGCTCATGCATGTAATTCGTTGCAACCAAAAACCACTAATTAGCTCGAAGAACATTAACAAATCCAACCAAAATGATCAGAAAACAGATTTCATCCAGGAGTATCTTCTGATTCATCTGTCAAGGAATTTCTACATAATTCTTACCCTTGAAAGGAGCAAAGATCAGTACATGTAAGGTTTTGTTGTGAACAAACACTTTTCACATGAAGATTTTCCCTAACATGAACACAAAAGATCCTGCAAGAATTCTGCTGACATATGCCCTTTAAAATAAACGGGGTGTATTGAAATAATTAATTTTCGCCAACCGTATTTTTAAGGTGACGAAACAGGGGGTTTAGTAATGTTTTATGCGGTCAAAATTTCCGCTTCACAGAGAGGTAACCTGACTAAACATACTTTTTTACTGGTGGCAAGCTTGACGCGAATTTTATTAATATCGTGATGGAATGATTTAAAGAGATCATTCCTCAGATCATACATCTTCGAAACTAAATTCTTACACAAACAAGGGCTTCATCTTTGTCAGTACTCCCAAAACTCTGTAACTACAATAGTCGTGTGTGTCCTTTCAAGTCTTTTGTAAAAAAATTCAAACGAGAAAACTAACGGCCTCATTTATATAAAAAAAATGAACGAAAAACAAATATGTAACACATAAACAAACGACAACCATTGAATTACTGGCGCCTGACTTGGGACAGGCACATACATAAATAATGTGGCGGGGTTAAACATATTAGCGGGATCCCAAACATTCCCCCTAACCTGGGACAGTGGTATAACAGTACAATATAAGAACAAACTATAAAAATCAGTTGAAAAAGGCTTAATTCATCAGATGGACAAAAATACAATTGGACGTAGCCGGGTACTTGTACATCCAAACAACAAAAAAGACACTAGGAACAGATATGAGAGTACTCGCAGTTATCTGACAGCTAGTTCAAAGCCACCAACAACTGATAAATCATTCATGTAAGACTAAACTAGCAATCTGTACACATCCAACTGCGCCTACAACTCGCATGCATGTGTCATTTGTTTGCAGTAGTGAACACACAGAACAATCACACCCGTATCAGAGGTCCTTAGGATTATTCTGTCGCTCTTTCCCTTTTCTGTTAACTTCATGTCAAAGTATAAGGCATTAATTATCATACGAGTATTGGCCCTTGGTGAGTGCTAAGCAAGTTACAACAGTCATTTACATTATTGTCTGAAATAACTTCGACAATTTCGGATTTACAAACGTTCCAGCTGAGTAAAGCTCACTATAAGGTGGAATTATAGGGGATTTGTCATAGTTTTAAAAAAGAAAAACTACCAAAGAAATTAGGGAGAGCCTGTTGGTTTTCTTTAACAGAAAGAAACTTCTTCCAGTCAGTATCCTTCTCCCTTCAATAATCTGATACACTTTGGTTGAAGGTGTACTCTTTGTGCGGCTTTCCTTTTCAACAGACAACTTTATTGAGCTTTTCATGTCGTAGCGGTAAAAATATGTCTGCTAATGTGTGCGCTAGCATACATTTAAGCAATGCCATACCACCTCTCAGACTGGTGTAAGTTGTGAGTGATGGGCCAAAGGAAGGTAGGGAAAGTGCACACGAGGCATCAGAATTGAATTGGTTCACCAAATCAGGTTCAACAAACGACCCATACTCTACAACACATTGCTGGCAGATTCCATCATTTAGTCTTTCAACAGAACTTAAGAAGCAACGTTAACTCTTTACAGTAAAGGAGGTGACTGATTCAGTACTTATTCTCTGTCATACGATATAGTTTTCAAAATTAAAAGCCATGTGTTGCCTTGTTTAACTACTAGAACCTTATCGTAAAGGACTTCCTAATTCAAACATTTTCCAGATAACTACATGTCCATATTCAGACTTGGTTTTTAATTTTTGAAATGTATAAAAAGAAAAAAACCCATATCAAATAAACATACGAAAATATGAAATCTTTTAAAAAGACATAAAAAAAACACGATAACCAACACGAAATGGGACCATAAACTATCCAAAAAAATCGAATTGAACAAATGTTAGCAATGAAAAATCGTTGTGATACAAAATATCATTTAAAGATTAAAAAGTCCGGTTCAATTTTTTTTTAAAGTCGAATTTCAAGAGGAAAACCTGTATCTTCAATTTGTAATGTATATTTTGTTTCAATGCACAAGTTGAAATAATGCTTCTGAGATAAATGATTTTGAAAGTGTTGTTCAATAAAGGTTTGAAATATCATATAAATGTTGTTTATTTTACATTTTGCGTAAAAATAAATGATGAAAATGAATTGAAACGTACTCTATTAAATGCAAAACATTCGTAGTATTCAATTTTTACAAAAACTCCTCAATAACGGATTAATTTTGCTAAACTTTGTTTGAAATTGCTAAAATAATGTGTTACAACAATGTATATAATAACAAAAAGCATATCCCGAATGTTCTTTTAGAATGTAGGCCAAAAATCTTTTGAAAGTATTTTTTTCTTTAAAGTAAGGGAACGAACTTCAAAGCCCATTTTACAAAAATTGCACCGTACGATTTTTTGACGACAAGTCAAAATGTGAAGTGTAACCTTGGAACTACCAATACTGTGATTTACAGCCGTATAGTCCGAATGACGATTAAATTTCTTAAATAAGCGACTTTTCCTTACTTGGTCACCGTACTATTACCACTGGTGTTAAGCGGATGGTCGTAACTTTAACATCCGAAAATGGGAGACAACTCCAGGGATAAATTTTTCTTTACCGATGTTCGTGCAGTAAAAAAATGTTTCAGTCAAACCGCTTGTCTCATATATACTAATCGTCAGTGCGTTGATATTGAAACAAAATTTGATACATCAAAACATTCCAATTTTCGTAAAATGATCATTCAATAATTCGAGCATGATGGTCGTAACTAAAAAAACAAAAATGATCAGGATGGTCGTAACTTAAAATTGTGATGGTCGTAACTCTTTATTAAATAGGACCGAATAAGACAAGTCAAGAGTTTTAAACGTGTCTTTAGTTATATGAATATATTATATGATATATTTGTGAAGTTGTCATGATTTCACCAAATGATAAAAACTACAAGGGGTGAAGTGAGGGATACCTGTAAAGTGCGAAAGGAAAAAATATTGGAACGAATCGAAAAAAAACCCGATACAAAATGAAATGACCAGTCACTGTTACTTTAAATATAATGTATAAAATTAACCAAGAGGCAACTAAGCGGTTAAGTTTAATAACAATATAAATTTCTCAAAAGTGAAGAATTCATTTTAAAACAAGAAACACAGCTCTGGTTTTGATCATTTTTAGTTACGAATTAAGAAAAGGCGTTTTTAACAAATTTGACATCACATGAAATAACAGTATCCTGATTTATTTTCTTTATATTTTGCATGTATTGAAAAGATAAACTTTTAAAAAACTAGTATGTACCTACTAGGTGGAATTTAAAAGAAAAATCTAATATTTAAAATTGATACTTTAAGTCGAAAGAGCATAAGTAAGGAATCAAAATAATGTTATGGGGGTCGTTATCGAGACTAGACCATATCCGCGAATTCGAAAATCGAATTAAAGTAAAGAACAGACGTCTTATTCTTAGCCTGGATTTTGAGAAGTGGTATTGTCATTTGGTATATAGTCAAGCTGATTATAAGGTGCAATGTCGAAGTTCAGGTATAATTATTACCCGTGGTTTTAGAAAATTCTGAATACGCCTATTGGTACCATGCTGTCCGCTATACATCTTTGTCTTTCTTATGGAAACTTCTATGAACCCTGGACCACAGTTTTTTTTGTTCCCAATTCATAAAGGGAATGATGCATCCGATCTTAATAACTATCGAGGAATTACAATTACTGATTCATTGGGGAAGCTTTTTTTTAATAAGATACTTGATACACGTCTTTGTAAATTCTTAAATATCAAATTGGGTTTACCAAAAAAAAAAACGACCATCTGACCATATGTTCATTCTAAAAACTATTATTGATAAGTATTGTAATACAAAAGAAGGTAGAGTGTTTGCCTGCTTTGTTGATTTCCAGAAGGCTTTTGATACTGTTATTCTCCCAGGGATAAAACTTACGCTATTGAGCTATTGAATATAGTTACAGAATATGGTAAGCGATCTCTTTAGAACTAAAGTTGGAGTAAAACAGGGAGACAATTTGAGTCCAAATGTGTTTAAAATTTTCATTAATGAACTTCCTGATTGTGTTAAAAGTTCCCCTGATCCAGCTGTTGTTAATTCACGACCAGTCTATTCTTTACTATATATATGCTGATGATATTGTAATTTTTTCAACTTCAGCAAAAAGACTTCAAAGTAAACTTGATGGATTAAGATCGGTGTTTGAAAATTAATCCCATGAAAACCAAGGTGCTTGTATTTAACAAGACAGGCAGACATATCAAACATGATTTTATTTTAATAACAGACTTATTGATTGTGCTCAACATTGTAAATATTAAGGAATAACTTTTAGTGCATCTGGATCTTTTTTCCTCCGCTCAGAGAGAATTGTATAATAAGGCGTTAAAAGCCTACCATAAACTACGCAAGGACTTTCTGTCACTGAATCCAAGTCTAAAATCAGCCTTCATGTATTTGAGCATACAATAAAACCTATTCTCTTATATAGTACTAAAATTTGGGGATATTTCAACCCTTTCAAAAAAAAAATATCTATGACTACAAATGTAGATCAGGCTTATCCTAAGATTCTTTCAGAAAGACTACGCATTGAATTTTGTAAACATTTACTTGGTGTTACCAAAAGAGCAACACATTTTGCCAATCTTTCTTAACTCGGTAGATTCACTTTGTATTTTGACATTGCAAAGTCTATGATCAGATACTGGCACAGGCTTGACAATTTGGGATTATCTTTCTACTACTAGAGGAGGCATATTTAGAGTCAAAATTACTACACGAGTAAAAAATTCCTTCATGGTATGGATCCTTAAACTTCTTTCTAAAGAATATTAAAGAAGTTAGCAATTTACATTGTTTACTATATGCTGATGATAATGTAATTTTTTGAACTTCAGCAAACAGTATTCATACATAGCTTGTAGCCATTATAATATTTAAAAGATAGAACTTTATGCTTCAACTCAGCGTGCTGGTTTTTTAAATCTGAGTACATTCATACAATACAAACATATAGCATAAACATTATTTTCAACCTGCATATGTATGTGATAGTTGCTGCAGTACATTTAGTTCTACCTTGTACAAATGTAATATTATCCTAGCTACAAGGCTGGCTACAAACTACTAATATTTACTCTTAAATTCAAAGCGTGTAGCATTGTAAAATATATACCTGCATATGTATGTAATATTTGCCGCAGTACATTTAGTTCTACCTTGTAATATTATCCTGGCTACAAGCCTATCTACAAACTACTAATATTTGATCTTACTCTTAAATTCAACGCGTTTAGCATTGTAAAATATATATCAACCTTATTCGACTCATACTTTCTAGTTTCACACAATGTTCATTGGGACACCATGGATTAAGTTTTTATTCCGAACCAATACTTAGAACAAATATCAACGATATACCGCAAGATCGTCATGCAATAGATAAAAAATAAAGACAACACGTTAAAAACACCAGGCCTTTGTGGATTTTTATTAATCATGAATTACCAAAAGCCGAATATTCGAAAGCCAATGGTTTATAAAAACTGCAATAGCTGATTAAAAAATAAAGAATATTGTTAAAATTGTACGTTCAAGAATTTCATCTGCCGACATGATTGCAGGTAAATAAAAAGTCGTAAATAAAAAAAAAACTGAAAACAAATATTCAACAATTTTATGCCTTAACGTACAGTAAAAAATATATTAATACTCAACGCTAACATACTATTTGGCTTAATGCGAGTTGATTAGTTTTCACTGTTTCTCCTAAATGATGGTCGTCGTCGTTTGGAATATATCAAAAATGTATGTTTGATAATTCTTTAACTTAATTTCTGCATACCAAATGAGTAACAAATGAAATAAAAAAAATTGTAGTAAACTTTATATAACAACTGAGTCTATTAACATGGTTAATGTGCACAGTGCTTTTAGAATAGTTTGATAAAAGTTCGTCTTAATACTTGAGTTACGGTCATCTTTCAAAGTTACGACCATCTTGTGTCGGTTACGACCATCATTCAAAATACTATAGTTGACATTACGACCATCACAATTAAAAGTTACGACCATCATGCTCGAATTTTTGAATGACTATTTTACGAAAATTGGAATAATGTTATGTGTCAAATTTGGTTTCAATAACAACGCACTCACGATATGTGTATATGAGACAAGCAGTTTGACTCAAATGAACCTTTTACTGCACGAAAATCGAAAAGAAAAACTTATCCCTAGAGTTGTCTCCCATATTCAGATGGTCGTAACTTTTAGTTACGACCATCCGCTTACCACCAGTGTATTACCTGCTAGTTTTAAATCACCTGCACGATCTGTTCGTGAAATGTACTTAATATTCACCTATTTCGGTATATATTTCACAGCTGGATGGCTTTAGGCGCGATAAAACCCCTTTCGCATCTCTTACATATCTTACTAGTGTTATTTGTTTCAAAACATATACATTTTAACTCATTTTCTTAATTTTCTTAAAAAAAAATAAAAAATCGTCTGTTTATTTATCATTCTACATAAAAAAAAAAATATGGCATATACAGTGAAAATGATATTTTAGGATCCGCACTTTACATACACTGTATACTATGTAACAGAAAAATAGTGTATTGCGTATACGTTCATAAAAACAAAACATATCGCTCCTTTTACTTAAAGGGACATAAACTGTCAAATTATCATACTCGACATAATAAAACAAACTTAGAAAAGAAAACATGTTTTAAATTTACTATCTACATCTTTTTGAACGTAATAGTTATATTAAACTTCGTACTTAATGTGCATTTTTTGCTCTTAAGATTTCCCTTTTATTTGTCAGGTGAGATGATGTTCATTCTAGCTGTAACTATTAACAAAATACCTGCAGAGCTCGTGCAAAATGAACTCAAAATCAAGACATGAAGGCATATGAACGGCAAACTGTTTATGCATATAATTCCTGAGGGGTTTCCTATGGTTCCTTTGACTACTTCATGTTTCATCTTCAAACTAAAGGATAAAAAATAAAACACATTAAGTGCCTGTGTGCAGTAAGGGTAAATATTGCATTCATTGTGCAGTGGAAACTCGAAATGAATCATTGCATCGTATTAAGCATAGCATTATATATTATTAAAAGGCAATTCTTATCAAGGTTGGTTCGTTGACAATTATGAAAAAATTAAGATAAAAACTCAAAATATCACTTTAAAAATGGCCTCATTGATAATTGTAGAACATGATTTTTAGGGTCATACACCTGCACACTTTGTAATGTTCTAGACAATTATGGTTATTCATATTTTTATCATTTCTTAACTTGAACATCTTAGTATTAATATTTTTTAGCTATGCATTTCGTGAAATGTTTACGGATAAGATGTATACATAGCTAAGAATTTTGTAGTAAATGTACCATGTTTTTTGTGGTTTTTGTAGTGATGAACTCTTAAAAATTGAAAACTACCAAGCCAGACGAAATAACGATGAGACTGCGTAAATGCAAAGCACTGCACTTATAAAAAAAATACTATATTGATCTCAAATGCACATAGTCATTATATTTAACCGAAATGTGCTTTACCTTGATTGTTTTCGATCGTTTTCTCGCTACATCATCAATATATTGTATGTTGTAACGGTTTGTCCAACTGACAAAATATAATAAAGACGTATGTTTTGTTCTAAAAGCTAATTCAAAATTCAAAGACTTTGAATATATATCCATGTCCGTAAAATGTAAGCCAAAACATACAATACATCCTAAAAAATAACCCCCTACACCATATGTCGCACAATAGACCAGAACCTGTAAATAAATTGCGCTATGTAAATCTGTAGCAATGCTTTCCACTGAAGACGTGAATTAAATGTCAAGCTGCGTGTACTCTAAAATATCTTTAGAAATTGTTAAGGATTTATCTAAATATCATGCATTTTTATCTATCAAGTGCATGTTTATCCAGATTCCAACCTGAATATTCACTGACATGAAATCACAATAAACAAATGTATCCCTTACTAGTCCGAGATTACTCTGACGTCCAACGGCTGTTTTTCTCGACAAGCTGAGGCCGTGGGGTGCGACTTCAGAGTTCGTCTCATATCAAAAAATGGATATTTGCCTGTCCAAAATGGATGCGCTGCTTCCAGTGCCGACTGACGGCCTTGAAATTATATAAACCAGGCATCTATCTATTCATTTTTTATTTATCTCTTCATTCATATAAGTTTCACCTACCTGCCACCCTTTATTTTTCCATATGGAATAACCATATGGAATAACCGTTTCACAAATGATATCGGATATGTTTCTTACGTCGTAACTACAATCGCCTTCCCTTTTATGAATGTGACCTACCGAATTAGACTATTTACCGGATTTTTTACCACATAAGCAACACGACGATTGCCACATGAGGAGCAGGATCTGCTTACTCTTCCGGAGCACCTAAGATAACCCCTAGTTTTTGGTGGGGTTCGTGTTGCTTATTCTTTAGTTTTCTATTTTGTGTCATGTTTACTATTGTTTGTCTGTTTGTCTTTTTCATTTTAACCATGGCGTTGTCAGTTTATATTCTATTTATATCTTTGACTGTCCCTCTTGTATCTTTCGTCCCTCTTTTACAGGAGATCGGTATTGAACATTTAGTAGCAACCATGATACATTTGTAACAATCGGAAGCACTTGGACGTTTACTTTACTTGCATCGTAAATGAAGGAGGTGTTAGATTATGTATTCATATTTACCTAGGGTCATCAGCTCCCATAAAACAGTGTGCCTTACTTTTTCTCGTTGATCACATGTCAATCTTTCAAATTGAAAGTTAAAACGCCAGAATCGATGGGTCATTGTGAAAACTGTTAAGAAATGGAAAAATAAAGGGTGGCAGGTAGGTGAAACTTACAAGAAGAGATAAATAAAAAATGAACAGATGACGACCGATTTATATAAGGTAGCAATAAACAGTTAGGAAAAAATATTAAAATTTGCCCTCATAAATTTTACCATCCCCTTTTCATTGCTTTCTTGCAATACTAAGCTTACTGTTTGTGTCATATATGTGCATATGTATGTAATCAGAATCTTCCATAGATTTTATATCCAGTATATAAAATGGTAAAATATAATTTCTTTTGGGTGTATCCATGGCAACAATCTGCACTTATTTGCTATAAAATATTGCAAAAAGGGGGGAAAAGATATCACATATTTCCCCAAAATTTGGCTAAAAGTAGAATTTCAATCGCTTAAAGTAATACCTTTTCTGAAACTGTGTATATATATCATTCAGTAGATCCAATGAAAATCATATGTCTTTCGTCTCATTTTTTTGTAAAATTGCGTCAAAAACTTCGTGTAGAAAAAAAGTGTTTGTAAACATTACATTAATTTCTGGACCGATGGCCGGTCAAGCTATGAAAATACGGATTGTCAAACAGAAAATAGCCCATAAAACATGTTAAAAACAATCTTGATGCTCTTATAAACCATCTTTGAAAGCTAAATTAGTACTCAGCTGTCTAAAAATGAATTTTATTACACAATAACTTTCCTATTTGAAAAATCCACAGGGGCCAAAATGCGAAACTAAACTCCTAACTGTGTATTGCTACCTAAATCCAAGTCCGTCAGTCGGCCCTAGAAGCAACGAAGCAGCGCATCCATTTTGGACGGGCAAGTATTCACTTTTTGATATGGGACGAGCTCTGAAGTCCCACGGCCCCAGCTTGTCTGGCAAAACAGCGGTTGGACGTCAGAGTAATCTCGGACTTACCCCTTATCTGCATATATAATAAGCATAGGTCACACCTTAACGGATAGCTGGAAAGGATGCCTAAAGCCTCGGTCACACCTTATCGGATAGCACGAACGGACGCCTAACGGATGAAAATAAAAGTTGTCCGTTGACAAAATTGTTATCCGTTGGGAGTCCGTTGATGTACTGAACGAATAAAACGGACGTATAACGGATGCATAATTGACACACTTCGGATATGCAACGTACGAGAAACGAAAACGTACCGGACAGAACGGATGTCGAACGTACATCCAACGGATGAGTACCGCATAAAACGGACACCTAACGGAAGCGTACTGGATAAAACGGGTGAACAAGATTTGCGGAAAAATCAAAGGCGACAATAATAATACATGTAAATAGCATAAATATCCAAAATGTTTCTGTGTAAATGGTTTTGGTTTGTTCTTCAAAATTCCGCCAAAGGGCAGTGTCTGGCCTGAATAAGAACTGCTTGATTGTGAAGACGTGCCTATACTCTAAGATCGATTATAAATAATAAGAATTCATGAACCTTAAGAAATCTGACATACCAATAATTGGCATTTCTGACGCGAAATTTTCAATTGGCATTTATCCGTTTCAGATCCGTTCAGCATCCGTTTTATCCGTTATCTGTCCGGTAGAAGTCAGTTTCTCATTCGTTCAACATCCGTTTTATCCGGTAAAAGTCCGTTGGTGAATTTATCTTCCAGACCTCCAACGAATGTATAACAGACACGTAACGGATACAAAACGGAAACGAAACGGTCAGTACATCAACGGACTCCCAACGGATAACAATTTTGTCAACGGACAACTTTTATTTTCATCCGTTAGGCGTCCGTTCGTGCTATCCGGTAAGGTGTGACCGAGGCTTTACGGACATGCAACGGATATGGACGGTCGCTAACGGATAAGAACGGACGTCTAACGGACATGAACGGATTGAAAAAAAGTTATCGAGCTATCCGGTAAGGTGTGACCGAGGCTTAACGGATACCTTTTTTCATCCGTTCATGTCATTGCGGAAGATTGCATATGTTGGCGTTAATATTGATTCACTTATAGGGTCTTTGCATCGGAACTAAACACATTTATTTAAAAAACAGTTGTTGGCATGACACGGGTTTCGTTCTTCTCATATATGTTATGATGGTATGATACTAAACCCTTAACGGGGAATTGTGCCTGATATTCATATGATGGAATCATAATATTTCAATCAGTTTAATTGAAGTCTGGAGCTGGCATGTCAGTTAACTGCTAGTAGTCTGTTGTTATTTATGTATTATTGTCATTTTGTTTATTTTCTTTGGTTACACTTCTGACATCAGACTCGGACTTCTCTTGAACTGAATTTAATGTGCGTATTGTTATGCGTTTACTTTTCTACATTGGCTAGAGGTATGGGGAGGGTTGAGATCTCATAAACATGTTCAACCCCGCCGCATGTTTGCGCCCGTCCCAAGTCAGGAGTCTCTGGCCTTTGTTAGTCTTGTGTTATTTTTAATTTTAGTTTTTTGTGTGCAATTTGGAGTTATAATAGTATAATAAAATATGAGAATTTGAGTCAAATTGGTTAACATGAATTTGACAGCTAGTGCTCCTTTAAAGGGCACTAGCTGAAAATTCATGTTTACCGATTTGACTCATTTTCTAACATTTTATTTATAACAATGTAAAACATTTTTCTAAACTATCAAAAGTATAAAATAAACAATTTACAGGCCATGGTCTCAATAAGATATAGCTTCGTTTCGTAATAATTTTAGCCAAGACGCCATCTAATTAACTATCGAGTTGACCTTCCATGACCATATAACGATGTAAACATAAACACAGATATAAATAGATTAAGCAACTCGTGCAATTGGATTTTTA